>NW_019947567.1:0-8910 GCF_002910315.2 Salvelinus sp. IW2-2015
GGCTACATACTCAATAAATGGTGAAACACATTTTTATTTTATTTTTATTATTATTATTTATTTAACCTTTATTTAACCTTTATTTAACCTTTACTTAACTAGGCAAGTAAGTTAAGAACACATTTTTATTTACAATGACGGCCTACCACCAGCCAAACCCGGACGACGCTGGGACCAATTGTGCGCCGCCCTATGGGACTCCCAATCACGGCCAGATGTGATACAGCCTGGAATGGAACCAGGGACTGTAGTGACGCCTCTTGCACTGAGATGCAGTGCCTTAGAACACTGTGATACAGCCTGGAATGGAACCAGGGACTGTAGTGACGCCTCGTGCACTGAGATACAGTGCCTTAGACCGCTGTGATACAGCCTGGAATGGAACCAGGGACTGTAGTGACGCCTCTTGCACTGAGATGCAGTGCCTTAGAACACTCGGGAGCCCCACTATTTGTGATGGTGTCCTTTGTTCCAATGTATCTGTATGAATCGTCCATTTCTCTCAGTCATAGTAGGATAATGAATGGATTGGTAAGAGTTTAGAAGGTTAGTAGGAAAGTGAATCATGTAAACCATTTACATGTACTCACATTCATGTGAACATTTACTATTTTGAAACTCAAACATTAATTTCCCAAACTGCTTTTTCTATAATCCTACAGGCTCTTTATCAGTTTCCATACCTTATATTCCAATGCAACCAACATTATGCATGCCCACCATGGTATTGGGCAGCTGCTATTTGAGAACTCATGTGGTTTAGACATCAAACTCTGGGTATTTTATTGCACATCACATTGTACAACTGTTTTTAGAGATTGTACTGCAAGGTATGCTATATGTGTAGAGAATGTCGTATGCGTAGGCTATGCCATATGTGTAGGCTATGTCGTATGCGTAGGCTATGCTATATGTGTAGGCTATGCTATATGTGTAGGCTATGTCGTATGCGTAGGCTATGCCGTATGTGTAGGCTATGTCGTATGTGTAGGCTGCGCCGTATGCGTAGGCTGCGCCATATGCGTAGGATGTGCCGTATGTGTAGGCAATTGAGGTGGTGGTGGCAGCTGCAGAGAGCTATTTGGGTGTGCGAGACTTGACGAGTTACAGGGTGCGTACATTTTTTTTTTTTTAACCTTTATTTAACTAGGCAAGTCAGTTAAGAACAGATTCTTAGGTGTCCATCCTTTCAGGCTGAGGTAGGACTACATCGATTTAAATAGTGGAGTAGAGTGGTGGGTTTTTTGTGATTGTAGGGTATTTGATTTACTTATATATAAAAAATAAAATAAAGCAAAGTATAAGGGAGTTCTCCTCCAGTCTAGTAGGTGGCGGTAATGCTACATTTATTGGATGCCAACTGCCGTTAAACCTCATCGAAGAAGAAGAATCTAGTGGACCACGTGACACGGGACGCTTCTTCAACAACAACACGGGAGGCTTCTTCAACAAAAACACGGCCACTGATTCTTTCGTCGCCACTCGGTAGTTAGCCAACGTAAAAACGAAACATTGAATCTCTTTAGACCATTTTTGTGTGTATTGATGTCGGTGTCATTTGCTTGTTAAAATTTACACATTTGTTAAGGTTGATTATACTGAGCCTAGCACTAGGCTAATGCTAATTTTAGGTAGCCCAACCATGAACTCACTAAGCTACTCCCTTACTGCTAAAGAAGAGGTCTGCTGGACGGAGAAAGAAGCTCTGGGTCTGAACATTGTCGTAAAAGAAGAGGAAGAGGAGAATATTACAGTGAAAGAAGAGGAAGAAGCTTTCAGAATAAAACAGGAGGAAGAGGAGGATATCACGTTGAAAGAAGAAGATGAGGATGTTACAGTGAAAGAAGAGAAGGAACCATTTGGAGTGAAAGAGGAAGAGGAGGCTATCTCAATAAAAGAGGAGGAGGAAGTTGTTTTGGGAGTGAAAAAGGAGGAGGTTGAAGGGGAGGAAGTGGAGACTGGAGATCTGATTGACACTAGTGAGTATTGTCTTAAACACGGACACACATTCAGTTGTTGAATTAATGTATGGTTTTAAAGCCAAAGGGGCATTCCACCATAGTTTAACAATTAAATATGTTGTGCAGTACTGTAGGAATTGTTAAATGGGAAATCTGCGAGTGGTACATACATGTTTGGACTATTAAATGAATGATACAGAGGCCTAGCCATTGATTGTTAGAGAATATAACTTAGAAATACCCAATGAGCTTAGTTCAACTGTCCTAACTTACCAGAACCCAAACTTGGTTTACTCCATTGTGTGTAAACAATGTAATTGTAAACACTGTATAGCCTCAAAACGTGGTTGAAACTGTCATTTTGATCTCAGGCATGGTCGGTCCTTGCTTCCATAGCTCTGTCTATGAATTTGAGAGTGGTTACCTTCCTCCAAACTCATCCGTCAGTGACAGTGGTGGGAAAAAAGTACCCAATTGTCATACTTGAGTAAAAGTAAAGATACCTTAATAGAAAATTACTCAAGTAAAAGTAACCCAGTAAAATACTACTTGAGCAAAAGTCTTAAGTATATTTAAAACCAAATAGTTTACTTAAGTATCAAAAGTAAATGCCATTGCTAAAATATTCTTAAGTAAAAGTTTAAATCATTTCACATTCCTTATATTAAGCAAACCAGATGGCACAATTGTCAATTTAATGAATACATTTTTTGATAACCAGGGGCACACTCCAACACTCAGACATAATTTCAGTTGTGTTTTAGTGAGTCTGCCAGATCAGAGGCAGTATGATAAGTATGTGGATTGAACCAGTTTCCTGTCCTGCTAAGCATTCGAAATGTAACAAGTACTTTTGGGTGTCAGGAGTAAAAAGTACATTATTTGCTTTAGGAATGTAGTGGAGTAAAAGTTGTAAAAAAAATATATAAATAGTAAAGTACAGATAGCTCAAAAAACGACTTAAGTAGTACTTTAAAGTATTTTTACTTACATACTTTTCACTACTTCTCAGTGACGCTAAAACGTTTAATTTAGCCTCTATACTCCACCATTTTGGAGCTGAAATGTTTCATGAGGCGACAGTACAGAATACTCTCCAACCTTTTGTTGGAGGGTATTTATTCTTGCAAGCAAGAATATAATATGTTTCTACATGAATGTGGATTCTACCAGGATTACGGATTATCATAAATTAATTGTGAATATTGATGACTAAGAAAGTTAGAGACATAAACCTCAGACTCCCTCAGACATGCTAACCTCTCACCATTACAGAGGCATAAACCTAAGATATGCTAACCTCTCACCATTACAGAGGCATAAACCTAAGATATGCTAACCTCTCACCATTACAGAGGCATAAACCTCAGACATGCTAACCTCTCACCATTACAGAGGCATAAACCTAAGATATGCTAACCTCTCACCATTACAGAGGAATAAACCTAAGACATGCTAACCTCTCACCATTACAGAGACATAAACCTCAGACATGCTAACCTCTCACCATTACAGAGACATAAACTCAGACTCCTAAGACATGCTAACCTCTCACCATTACAGAGACATAAACCTCAGACTCCCTAAGACATGCTAACCTCTCACCATTACAGAGACATAACACTCAGACATGCTAACCTCTCACCATTCAGAGCATAAACCTCAGACCTGCTAACCTCTCACCATTACAGAGGAATAAACCTAAGACATGCTAACCTCTCACCATTACAGAGGCATAAACCTCAGACCCCTAAGACTGCTAACCTCTCACCACTACAGAGGCATAAACCTAAGACATGCTAACCTCTCACCATTACAGAGCATAAACCTCAGACATGCTAACCTCTCACCATCAAGGCATAAACCTCAGACATGCTAACCTCTCACCATTCAGAGGCATAAACCTCAGACTCCCTAAGACATGCTAACCTCTCACCATTACAGAGGCATAAACCTCAGACCCCTAGACATGCTAACCTCTCACCACTACAGAGGCATAAACCTCAGACCCCCTATGACCTGTAACCTCTCACCATTACAGAGGCATAAACCTCAGACTATGCTAACCTCTCACCATTACAGAGGCATAAACCTCAGACATGCTACCTCTCACCATTACAGAGGCATAAACCTCAGACATGCTAACCTCTCACCATTACAGAGGCATAAACCTCAGACATGCTAACCTCTCACCATTACAGAGGCATAAACCTCAGACATGCTAACCTCTCACCATTACAGAGGCATACCTCAGACTCCCTAAGACATGCTAACCTCTCACCATTACAGAGGCATAAACCTCAGACCCCTAAGACATGCTAACCTCTCACCATTACAGAGGCATAAACTCAGACATGCTAGACATGCTAACCTCTCACCATTACAGAGGCATAAACCTCAGACTCCTAAGACATGCTAACCTCTCACCATTACAGAGGCATAAACCTCAGACATGTAACCTCTCACCATTACAGAGGCATTAAACCTCAGACTCCCTAAGACATGCTAACCTCTCACCATTAGAGGCATACCCTCAGGCCCTATGACATGCTAATCTCTCACCATTACAGAGACATAAACCTCAGACATGCTAACCTCTCACCATTACAGAGGCATAACCTCAGACCCCTAAGACATGCTAACCTCTCACCATTACAAGAGCATAAACCTCAGACCCCTTAAGACATGCTAACCTCTACCATTACAGAGGCATAAACCTAAGACATGCTAACCTCTCTACCATTACAGAGGCTTAAACTCAGACTCCTAAGACATGCTAACCTCTCACCATTACAGAGGCATAAACCTCAGACATGCTAACCTCTCACCCTACAGAGGCATAAACTCAGACATGCTAACCTCTCACCATTACAGAGACATAAACCTCAAGACCCCTAAGAATGCTAACCTCTCACCATTACAGAGCATAAACCTCAGACATGCTAACCTCTCACCATTACAGAGGAATAAACCTCAGACAATGCTACCTCTCACCATTACAGAGGCATAACTAAGACATGCTAACCTCTCACCATTACAGAGACATAAACCTCGGACCCCCTAAGACATGCTAACCTCTCACCATTACAGAGGCATAAACCTCAGACCCCCTATGACATGCTAACCTCTCACCACTACAGAAGCATAAACCTCAGACATGCTAACCTCTCACCACTACAGAGGCATAAACCTAAGACATGCTAACCTCTCACCATTACCAATAACGGGAGGTTAGCATTTTTTGTGTGGTATGATATTCATTTCTCTAACTTTCTCACTCATCATTATTCATGATTCATTCATGATTATCCGTAACCATAGTAGCATCCACATGAATATAGAACTGTTCAGAAACGTGTACTATTCTTGTTTACAATAAAAGTGACTCCAAAATGACACAATACATTATTTAACATTCATTTATATTGGGCACAACATAATCGAAAACACAACCAAAACAAATTTAATCCGACAAGTTTGTTGAGTCACAAACTTGATGAGGTCATTGCGCGCTATGAATARGGGACCAAATACTACACGTTTGACTACTTTAATACACATTCGGGCCTCAGTGAATTTGGACAAGTACTTATGACACCTTTTAAATGGCGGAGACTAGATTTCATTTCTAAATGGTAAAACCGATATGGTCATTTCCATGTAAAAGGACCTATGAGCACCAACGAGAAGTTCATGTCAAATTGGGTATCAAATGAAAGCTAAGAGATTGTATATATATATTTTGTATATTTTTGAATTAAGGCATATATACATTTGAACCGTTTTCTATAAATGAAGAAGTAAAGGCTTTTCGATTTCTTGTCAAACAGATGAAAAGGGAAACCTTAGAGAACCTCTAACCTTAGAGAACCTCTAAGACCCCAGAGAAGATATCAGAAATACATCCAAACACAATGTTGAAGTAAAGGCCCCTGCCAACTAATATCAACACTTATATTTAGTTGTGGACATTTTTTTGGTCTACCAGTTTGAAATGGAAATGGCAGTGTTTTTAACTATTTTGCAGATATGAAGCAAACAGTCAATCATAATATCAGTCAAATTCCCAGTTTATGCTACAAAACCAACTCTATATGAGGTTTTTAAACTAGGTTATATTTGTCTCAACGTTCCATGACGTACACTAAGGCATTGTTGGCAGAATAGATGGATGCAGTTCAATGGATAATTATTATAATTCACCAATACATTTCTTGGTAGTCCAAAACATATTGCTATCAGGTTGTAAATCACAGCTGGTCTGGTACGTTGTTTGTTGCTTCCATTTGGGATGCACTGGTTCAGTTTCAATGACTCAATGTTTTGGACAAAAAAACCCAGATGAATCTAACTAAGGCTGGGAATGTCAATACAATCCGATTAGCAAGGCAAATGGTCACAAGTCAGTGGCTAATAGGCTAGCGTATCTATTTATGTAGCTCTTTATTTAGCATGCATGTAAAAAACATGTAGCCTAACATTAGCTAGCTAGCTGCTGGGAGGATGTGATGTCATTGGAGGAGTGGGTGAGTGAGTGACTTTTCCCCTCATGTTGTTTTTTGGTAGCTACACAGCTAGAGATGCAGGTGTCATTTGGTTAGCTTGCAAGAAATGGGAATTGCCATTCTAGCTAGCTATACTGAACTTGAACGACTGTTATCCAGTTAGCATATCTCTTCAGAAATTCACTCTGGCTAGCCTAGGGCTACTCCGGATTTTCAGAGCAATCTTGCGTCTTGTGTGCCAGAGAGGCAGATAATAACTGATGAATCTACGGAAACTATCGACTAAGACCCGTTGGCCAGTAAACGTTGGCAAAAAAAGTGACGTTAGTTACGAACCGGCTAGAATAACATGATAAAGGAGCTTAACCAGCTCTGCTAGGATGAGGAAAATTGTCCGATGAAGGTGTTCTCTCATTTGTATCTGGAAGTAGCCAAGCTAGCCAACTTAGCCAGTTGGCTTGGGTGCTTGGTTGGGACAAGCATACATTGGCTGGGTGCTTGGTTGGGACAAGCATACATTGGCAGACAAGCTGCAGAAGGACGAAACAGGGCCCCTACAATTGCATACCATCGTTTATCAGTGCAATTTTGACTGTTTGAGAGGGTTTTATCTAATGTCCTTCGTTTAGATTTTAGCTCATCCTTGGTCTGCTAGCATTAGTTGTTGATCTTTGTTGTGCATATAGGGAAATATAGCTACATTTTCATGGTTGTTTTGATCAATAGGCTGTAAAGTTCCAAATGTAAAGAGCGACTCCTATGGTGTTTCCATAGTTACAGAAAACCATCCAGGTGCTTTTGTTGGCGTTTTCGCTGAATGTGTTTAATGATATTACAGCTGTAACCAACAGTCTCTGATTGGCTATAGCCACCGGTCTGTGTAGACTCTGGGTCCTGCCTGTAAAACAACACATCCTCTTGTTGGCCTGATAGCCACACGCGGTCTGATTTGTAGACTCTGGGATCCTGCCTGTAAACACACAGTCCTCTGATTGGCATAGCGCACCGGTCTGTGTAGCACTCTGGGTCCTGCCTGTAAAAAAAAAAACGATTGCATAGAGAAAAACAAATAAACACACAGTCCTCTGATTGGCTACTATAGAGCGCCACCGGTCTGTGTAGACTCTGGGTCCTGCCTGTAAACACACAGTCCTCTGATTGGCTATAGCACCGGTCTGTGTAGACTCTGGGTCCTGCCTGTAAACACACAGTCCTCTGATTGGCTATACGCCCACGGTCTGTGTAGACTCTGGGTCCTGCCTGTTAAACACACAGTCCTCTGATTGGCTATAGCCCACCGGTCTGTGTAGACTCTGCGGTCCTGCCTGGTAAACAACACAGTCCTCTATGATTGGCTATAGCCCACCGGTCTTGTGTAGACTCTGGGTCCTGCCTGTAAACACACAGTCCTCTGATTGGCTTATAGCGCACCGTCTGTGTAGACTCTGGGTCCTGCCTGTAAACACACAGTCCTCTGATTGCTTATTAGCGCACCGGTCTGTGTAGACTCTGGGTCCTGCCTGTAAACACACAGTCCTCTGATTGGCTATAGCGCACCGGCTACTGTGTAGACTCTGGGTTCCTGCCTTGTAAACACCACAAGTCCTCTGATTGGCTATAGCGCACCCGGTCTGTGTAGACTCTGGGTCCTGCTGTAAACACACACAGTCCTCTTGATTGGCTAATAGCGCACCGGTCTGTGTAGACTCTGGGTCCTGCCTGTAAACACACAGTCCTCTTGATTGGCTATAGCGCACCGGTCTGTGTAGACTCTGGGTCCTGCCTGTAAACACACATCAGTCCTCTGATATGGCTATAGCGCACCGGTCCGTGGTAGACTCTGGGTCCTGCTGTAAAACACACAGTCCTCTGATTGGCATAGCGCACCTTGTTCGTGCTGTAGAACTCTGGGTCCTGCCTGTAAACACACAGTCCTCTGATTGGCAATATTAGCGCACCGGTCTGTATGTCACTCTCGGGTCCTGGCCTGGTAAACCACCACACAGTCCTTCTGATGGCATAGCGCCACCGGTTCTGGTCAGACTCTGCGGTCCTGCCTAGTAAAAACCACAGTCCAGTTTCAACGTAGGGTAATGATAATCAGGGCCCGTTGTAGACAAATGGACTTCATTTGCACATAAAGAGAATCTACTGATAGCTTCAGATCGGCTAATTAGCTGCACCGTGCCGTAGACTCGGTCTCCTGCGACGAGACAGCATGTTATTTATCAGGTTGCTATCTTACTGCAAGTCTATTAATTCTCCAAACACCACGCGCCACTTCCCCACTCTGTTTTGCTATAGACTGTTCACAAATGCCTCAGTATATAGGTCATTCCCAAACATTTCTAAAATTTATAAAAACCCGTTGAAAATGACCATACTCTAAGTGCTCGCTTGTCAGAAATTGTAAAAACAAAATAATTTCACAATTCATCTCCTCT
>NW_019947567.1:9338-21170 GCF_002910315.2 Salvelinus sp. IW2-2015
CCCTAAGACTGCTAACCTCCTCACCAGACAGAGCAACACCTCAGAACCAGCATAACTCTCACCATTAACAGAGCATAAACCTCAAGCCTACCTAAGCAATGCTAACCTCTCACCATTACAGAGGCATAACTCAACCCCTAAGACATGCTACCTCTCACTACATAAACCTCAGACCCCTAAGACATGCACCTCTCACCATACAGAGGCATAAACCTCAGACATGCTAACTCTCACCATTACAAGCAAAACCAACATGCTAACCCTCACATACATGCAAAACCTCCCCTAAGACATGCTAACCTCTCACCACTACGAGGCATAAACCTCAGACTGCATAACCTCGCACCATTACAGAGGCATAAACCTCAACATGCTAACGTCTCTCACCATACAGAGGCATAAACCTCAGACCCCTAAGACATCCTAACCTCTCACCATTACAGACAATAAACCTCAGATGCTAACCTCTCACCATACATAGATAAACAGACTCAACTGCTAACCTCTCCACCACCCCCCCCCCCCCTTACAGAGGCAAAACCTCAGACATGCTAACCTCTCACCATTACAGAGGCAAACCTCAACCAAACATGCAAACCTCTCACCATTACAAGAGGATACAACCTCAGACATCTAACCTCTCACCATTACAGAGCCTAAAACCTCAGACTTCGCTAATAGACTGCAACTCACCATTACAGAGGCATAAACCTCAGACCCCCTAAGACTCAACCTCTCACAGTACAAGCATACACCTCAACATCACCCTCACCATTACAGAGGCATAAACCAGACATGCTAACCTCTCACCATACAGAGCATAAACCTCATGACCCCTAAGGACATGCTAACCTCTCACCATTACAGAGGCATAAACCTCAGACATGCTAACCTCACCATTACAGAGCATAAACTCAACATGCTAACCTCTCACCATACAGAGGCATAAACCTCAGCCCCAACATCTAACTCTACCACCAGAGGCACAAACCTCAGACATGCTAAACCTCTCCCACTACAGAGCACATAAACCTCAGACCCCTAAACATGCAACTCCTCACCAATACAGCAGCATAAACCTCAGACATGCAACCTCTCACCAACAACATTAAACCTCAGACCTTCCTAATACAATGCTAAACCTCGCACCATACAGAGGCATAACCTCAACCCCCTAAACAGCAACCTCTCACCAACAAGAACACTCAGACAGCTAACACTCACCAACAAGGCAAACTCACAGCTACCTCTCACCATTACAAGGCATAAACCTCAGACCCCCTAAACATGCTAACCTTCACCATACAGAGGCAAACTACCTCAGACATCTACCTCTCACCATTACAGATAACCTCAACATGCTAACCTCCACCATACACGAGCATAAACCTCCAGACCCCTAAGACATGCATAACCTCTCACCATTACAGAGCTAAACCTCAAACTACCTGCAACTCTAACCTCACCTTAACAAGGCAAACCCAACCCCCTAAAACGGCTAATCCTACTCACGAGTTACGAAGCATAACCTCACAAGCAACCTCTCACAATTACGAGGAACCTCACCCCTAAATGCTAACCCTCACTTACGACATAACTCAAATTCAACCTCTCACCATACAGAGCATAAACATAACCTTCCAGACCAACCTCTCACCCAGGCTAACCAACCTAAGACTAACCCTCACCATTACAGATACACCCAACATGCAACTCTCACCAACAGACGGCATAAACCTCAACATCGCAACTCTCTCACCATGTACAGGAGACATAAACCTCAACCCCTAAACATCTAATCCTCTCCCTACAGCAACCTAAGCAAGCCCCTTACAGCTAACCTCAGACATTGCTAACCTCTCACCATTACAGAGGCATAAACCTCAGACCCCCAAGAATCTAACCTCTCACCAATTACAAGCATAAAACCCTCCAGACATGCTAACCTCTCACCATACAGAGCATAAACCTCAGACCCCCAGGACCAGAGTCAACCTCCTAAACTCAAACCATCTAACAATGCATGAACCTAGACATGCTAACCCTCACCATTACCAATAACGGAGCGTTAGGCATTCTTTGTGTATGATATTCTTGCCTCTAACTTTCTCACATCATCATATCATCATTCATCATGATTATCCGAACCATAATAGCATCCACATAAGATAAGATGTTCAACGATCACATACTCTGTTTACAAATAACATGTACCCAAATACACAATACATCTAACATCATCTTCACTTCACGTTGCACAACATATAAAACACACCAAAACAAATTTCATCCGACAAGTTTGGAGTCACAAACTTACGAGTCATTCGCCTGATGAAGTACGTACCAGAACTACTAACTCTCATACTACTTAAACACTGTCGGGGCCTAAGCAATTTCAATACTTATACACCTTTAAAATGCGCGATAACTAGTGCAGTCGGATTCAGTCAAAGTTTAAAAAACACGAATATCGCATTCCAGAACAAGCGAACCATGAGCACCAACGAGAATTAACTGTCAAATGTATCAAATGGAAGCAAAGTGATGGTGTGTATAAATATATAGAATATATAATTTATTTTTTTAAAATTAAGTGCATATACTTGTAACTCTCTCCAACTACTGAAATAAAGGCTATCCTTAAATAGAAAAGTAACAGCTTGAATTCATATAATTGAAAAAATAAAGCTTTATTTCAAAATTAGAAAAAAAAGCTTATTTCTATAAATAGGATTAGGAAAAAGTAAAGGCTTTGATTTCTATAAATTAGGAAAAAGTAAAGGCTTTGATTTCTATAAATTAGGAAAAAGTAAAGGCTTTGATTTCTTGTCAAACATGAAAATAGGAACCTTAGAGAACCTCTAAGACCCCAGAGAAGATATCAGAAATACATCCAAACACAATGTTGAAATAAAGGCCCCTGCCAACTAATATCAACACTTATATTTAGTTGTGGATATTTTTTTGGTCTGCCAGTTTGAAATGGAAATGGTAGTGTTTTTAACTATTTTGCAGATATGAAGCAAACAGTCAATCATAATATCAGTCGAATTCCCAGTTTATGCTACTTAAACAAACTCTATACAAAGTTTTAAAAAATAGGTTCTATTTGTCTCAACGTTCCATGATGTACACTAAGGCATTGTTGGCAGAATAGATGGATGCAGTTCAATGGATAATTATTATAATTCACCAATTCATTTCTTGGTAGTTCAAAACATATTGCTATCAGGTTGTTAATCACAGCTGGTCTGGTACGTTGTTTGTTGCCTCCATTTGGGATGCACTGTTTCAGTTTCAATGACTCAATGTTTTGGACAAAAAAACCCAGATGAATGTAACTAAGGTTGGGAATGTCAATACAATCCGATGAGCAAGGCAAATGGTCACAAGTCAGTGGCTAATAGGCTAGCATATCTATAGCTCTTTTGTTTAGCATGCTAAAAAACATGTAGCCTAACATTAGCTAGCTAGCTGCTGGGAGGATGTGATGTCATTGGAGGAGTGGGTGAGTGACTGACTTTTCCCCTCATGTTGTTTTTTGGTAGCTACACAGCTAGAGATGCAGGTGTCATTTGGTTAGCTAGCAAGAAATGGGAATTGCCATTCTAGCTAGCTATACTGAACTTGAACGACTGTTATCCAGTTAGCATATCTCTTCAGAAATTCACTCTGGCTAGCTACTCCGATTTCAGAGCAATCTCGTCTGTGTGCCAGAGAGCAGAATAACTGATGAATCTACGAACACGACAAGACCCGTTGGCAGTAAACGTTGGCAAAAAAAGTGAGTTAGTTACGAACCGGCTAGATAACATGTAAAGAGCTTAACCAGCTCTGCTAGGATGAGGAAAATGGTCCGAGTGAGGTGTTCTCTCATTTGTATCTGGAAGTAGCAAGCTAGCCAACTTTAGCCAGTTGGCTTGGGTGCTTGGTTGGGACAAGCATACATTGGCTTGGGTGCTTGGTTGGGACAAGCATACATTGGCAGACAAGCTGCAGAAGGACGAACAGGCCCCCTTACAATTGCATACCCATCGTTTATCAGTGCAATTTTGACTGTTTGAGAGGGTTTTATCTAATGTTCCTTCGTTAGATTTTAGCTCATCCTTGGTCTGGCTAGCATTAGTTGTTGATCTTGTTGTTGTGCATATAGGGAAATATAGCCTACATTTTCATGGTTGTTTGATCAATAGGACTGTAAAGTTCCCAAATGTAAAGAGGACTCCCATGGTGTTTCCATAGTTACAGAAAACCATCCAGGTGCATTTTGTGGCGTTTTGCTGAATGTGTTCTAATGATATACAGCTGTAAACACACAGTCCTCTGATTGGCTATAGCCCACCGGTCTGTGTAGACTCTGGGTCCTGCCTGTAAACACACATACCTCTGATTTGTCTAAGCCCAGCCGGTCTTGTGACTCTGGTTCCTGCCTTTAAACACACCAGTCCTCTATTGGCTATATTCGCACCGCTTCTGTGTAGACTCTGGGTTCCTGCTGCTAATCACCACTAGTCCTCTGATATGGCCCTATTAGCGCACTCGGCGTCTGTGTAGAGTCCGCTGTTAAAACACACAGTCTCTGATTGGCGTAATAGCGCTACCGTTCTGCTGAGAATCTTGGGTCCGCCTGTAAACAACAGTCCTCATTGGCTTATAGCCCACCGTCTTTGTGACCTGGGTCCTGCCTGTAAAACACAACAGTCCTTGATGCGTATAGATCCCACCGTCGTTAGCTCTGGTCCTGCCTGAATAACACATCCTCTATGGCTATAGCCTCACTCGCGTCTTTATAGATCTCTGGGTCCGAACTGTAAAACACACATTCCTCTGTCATTCGCTATATCGCTACGTCATGTGTAACTCTTGGTCCTGCCTGTAAACACACAGGTCCTCTACTGGCCAGGTTATAGCGCAACGGTCTGTGTAGACTTGGTGTCCTGCCTGAAACACACAGTCCTCTGATGGCTATAGCCGCACCGGTCTGTGTAGACTCTGGGTCCTGCCTGTAAACACACATCCTCTGAATGGCTGTTATAAGCCTACCGGTCTGTTAGACTCTGTCCTGTCCTGTAAACACACAAGGTCCTCTGACTTGGCATATAGCGCACCGGTCGGTAACTCTGGGGTCCTGCCTGTTAAACACACAGTCTCTATTGCTATAGCGCACGCGGTCTGTGTAGACTCTGGGGGGTCTCGCCTGCCTGAAACACACAGTCTCTGATGGCGTTATACCACCGGTGTGTAGTCTCTTGCGGTCCTGCCTGTAAACACACTACGTCTCTGATTGGGCCTATAGCGCATCCTCGGTCGTGTGTAGTGGGGTGGGGAGGAGGCTGGGTGACTTCGTAGTGCTTTACTATAGTCCGCCTGTAAACACACAGTCCTCTGAGTTGCTATAGCCGCATCGCGTCGTGTAGACTTCTGGTCCTGCCTGTAAACACACAGTCCTCTGATTGCATAGGCCACAACGGCTGTAGACTCTGGTCCTGCCTTAACACACAGTCCAGATTCAAAGTGAATGATATCAGGCCCTGTAGCAAATGGCTTTTGCATAAAGATCACTAGCTCTGATTGGCTATGTGCACCGTGTACGGACTCTGTTCCTGGACGAGACAGATGTTTTTATAGCGTTGTATTTACTGCAGAGTCTATTAATTCTCCAAACACTATCCACTTCCCACTCTGTTTTGCTATAGATGTTCACAAATGCCTCAGTATAGGTCATTCCCAAAACATTCTAAGAATTTATAAAACGTGAAAATGACCATATCTAACTGGCGCGCTGTCAGAAATTGTAAAAACAAAAAGTGTCACATTTCTTCCTGGTGATGTTATGAACAACCTTTCAATGCAACTAACAAAACAAATTATGCAAAACTAACTACGCGAAGAGATCTTATGTTTCGGCAACCTATGTATGACAGGCCACGACACAGCCCTACGACTCACGGCCATACCTCTACACAGACCGGTTGCGCCATAAACCATCAGAGCCTGCAGTAGCCTATATGCATCCATATATGATCTGCCGTTCACTTTAACACTGTGTTACAGCACTGAGGTTCGTAGTAGATGCTGCATGTTTGAAGATCAAATTGAGAGCTGCATGTAGCCAGCTGCCTACAATACTTTCATATCCTTTGCTTAATACTGAGTTTATATAGCCCAGTTACTTCGATCATTTAGTCGGCCAAAGGTGATTGTTTCCTACAGAGACACAAACTGTACATTTCTAGCCATCTTTGAAAGAGAGTCAAAAAAGAGCTTTTTTTTGTCTTAAAGCGGCATCGTTATTTTGAGACAGGCTTGAATAAGCTATGTAGCCAATAGGCAAGTAGATAATGTGTTGATTCCTTAAATATGTGTAGCGGAATTATATAGCATTTTATTTTTGTAAATATGCGTTGCTGTGCATCAAACACAAACATTCATCATCCTGTCTGAAGACCAAGTGGATAAACAGTGTTAAGTAAAAGCCCTGCATTTTTTAGAAGGTTTTTTTGTCTCACAAGTGCTCATTGATGTACCTACATTGACACACCCACACATTGCTGCTACGAAGCCGCTGAACAATAGAATAGCTATTTCCATGTTATGGGATGCATTTTTCCATGGTAGGCCACTCTGGTTGTCCTACATTATGATCAAATAGCCACAGTACCCTACTTGACCACTGTTTAAAACTGTAACTTAAAGCGGGTACAGCCTTCAGCCAACGTGCGCTGGAAGTTACACAGAATTTTCACAATATTCAAGTTTGCACTCACCCACCTTAAATTTGCTCAGTTATAAAAAATATATAAAAAAAAAAAACAGATGTAACATTTGTGCCCTCCACCAACTGCTGTTTTCAGCTCTCACCGTAGGTTTTAAATGTTTCTGATCTGGACTCTTCGTTAGTGACTCCAGAACAGTCCCTTATCTCTTCTTAACCGTTCCTGGGTACATTTTGATGTGTGTTTGGGGTCGTTGTCCTGCTGGAAGACCCACAACCTTCAGTGGAGACCCAGTATTTGGACACACTGATAATCGTCTGATTTCATGATGTCTTGCACACGTCCCAGTACCAGAGGCAGCAAAAGCAACCTAGTACCTCATTTTTATGAAGAAAAAGAATCTAGGAATAATCAAATAGTTTGACTGTTTGGAAGGTTTTAAATTATATCAAACTCAAACCGTTTATCTTTTCCAGTGATAAAGACATGAATGTGGGGTATGCAAAATCGGTCAACTTTGAGCACCTTGATCTCCTGAGAATGTTTTGACATTCAGGTCCAAAAAGTCACTTTCTGACCACTACTTCCATTGGCAAACATGTATGGATTTTTTTTTTTTTTTTTTTTTGAGCACCTTGATCTCCTGAGAATGTTTTGACATTCAGGTCCAAAAAGTCACTTTCTGACCACTACTTCCATTGGCAAACATGTATGGATTTTTTTTTTTTTTTTATTATCAAAAGGGATGCTTTCAAAAAGTGATTGGATTTTACCCTACAGCCACTTTGTCACGACAAGCTCATCATTTATTGAGGGATCTAGTCTGGATTAAACCTCATAGGAAGACCGTTTTATCATGTGGAGGTTTCATTCAGGTCTCTGTTTAACTAYATARTCTGTTTGTRTTTGGCAGGAGAGAGACCAGACTCTCAGTCTGACAGCGGGAAGAGTCCTTCAGGGGAACCASACRRYGAGACGCCCAAACKAGCAAGYCAACATCACTGCTCCCACTGTGGAAAGAGTTTTAGCTGGTTAGGGTACCTAAAACGGCATGAGAGAATACACACAGGAGAAAAGCCTTTCCAATGTTCCCAGTGTGGAAAGAGTTACCGTGGTAGCTAACCTGAAAAGGCATGAGAGAATACACACTGGAGAAAAGCCATTTCAATTTCCCATTGTGGAAAGAGTTTTACTCAGTTAGGGCACCTAAAAAAGCACGAGCGGACACACACAGGAAAAAGCCTTATCACTGTTCCACTGTGGAAAAAATTTTCACGTTCAGGGACCTAAAAACTCATGAGACAACACACATAGGAGAAAAACCTTTCCAATGTTCCCAGTGTGGAAAGCTGTTATGCTAAGTTACGGTACCTAAAAGAGCATAAGAGAATACGCACAGGGGCAAAGCTTTTCCAATGTTGTTAGTGTGGTGAAGGGTTCTCTCAAATAGACGGTATGAAGATAGCTTAGAACAAAACCTTGTCTCCCTACAGTGGAGAGTGTTTTACCGTGTTAGTTAACCTGAAAACACATAACAGAATAKACTCTGGAGAAAAGCCTTTCCATTGCTCCTAATATGGAAAGATTTTTGCCAGGTTAGGGAGACTCCCTAACCTGGCAAAAATTCACATGAGTGGACACAGATGGGGGGCCTATAAAAGAGAAAACGGATGAAATCACAGATTCCAGAAAATAAAACGCAATTCAACAATATTCTGAAATGTATTGAGCTTAGTAGGGAATCAACTAAATGTATTGAAAATGTATTAATTTGCTCACGTTCATCATGACATGAACAGAATGCTTCAGCAAATCATATTTCCTGCAACTTTCTGAAGATTGTGATAATTGTCCACGAGAATCCAAATAGGTCAGATCAGGTTTGCAATTAATAACTTCAATCAGACCCCCTTTCACCCGCAGAAAGGGTATAGGAAATAACTATTGAGGATCAACAACTCACATCCTGTTGTAAATCAAGGGGAGAAGATTCAGGTCTCCCTCTCCCAGATTCAAAGGAATGTCCTTTGTTTCAATAGACTTTTCCTGCCYATACTCTGACATGTTCAAAAGTGAATACGGGAACAATATTTCTAACATAGAACGCYGGGAACGGTCAGAAGCGATCTAAAGAACACTAAAGTAATCATGCTTGTTATTTTGTGATGTCATTAAAAATGTTTTAAAGACTATAGAACACTAATGTAATCATGCTTGTTATTTTGTGATGTCATTAAAAATGTTTTAAAGACTATAGAACACTAATGTAATCATGCTTGTTATTTTGTGATGCCATTTAGAAATGTTTTAAAGGAAGGACTGTAACTTGGAAAGTATACCCACTATATCTGTGAAGTTTCCATCTGTGCATGAAATATGAAAAATGATTAAAGTGTTTTTTGTTTAGAGAGAGGTGTGATTTGAGAAGCTTTGAGAGATAATTGTTTTACCTAACTTCGCACAAGTGGGGRCGGAGGGCGGGCTCCCTTCTGAGAATTCGTAGGCGATCGCATAAACCCTCACTTCCTTCCATTCAAACATGRAATCTTTGGACAAAAAAATAGATTACCTACGCGGAAGATTAAACTACCAACGGGACATTCAAAACTGTAARAGCTTATGCTTCACGGAGTCGTGGCTGAACGACGACACTATCAACATACAGCTGGCTGGTTATACGCTGCACCAMCAGGATAYAACAGTGGCGTCTTGTAAGACAAGGGGCGGCGACTAGGTATTTTTGTAAATGACAGCTGGTGCACAAAATCTAAGGAAGTCTCGAGCTATTGCTTGCCTGAGGTAGAGCATCTCATGATAAGCTGTAYACCACACTATCTACCTAGAACGTTCTCATCTGTATTTTTCATAGCTGTTTACCTGCCACCACAGTCAGAGGCTGGCAGTAATACAGCATTGAATGAGCTTTATGCCGCCATAAGCAAACAAGAAAACACTCACCCAGAGGCGCTGCTCCTAGTGGCCGGGGACTTTAATGCAGGGAAACTTAAATCAGTTTTACCTAATTTCTATCAGCATGTTAAATGTGCAACAGGAGGAAAAAAGCCGACCTTTACTCCACACACAGAGACGCATACAAAGCTCTCCCRCGCCCTCCATTTGGCAAATCTGACCATAATTCTATCCTCCTAATTCCTGRTTACAAGCAAAAATTAAATCAGGAAGCACCAGTGACTTGATCAATAAAAAAGTGGTCAAATGAAGCAGATAATAAACTACAGGACTGTTTTGTTAACACAGACTGYAATATGTTCCGGGATTCCTCTGATGGCATTGAGGAGTACACCACATCAGTCATTGGCWTCATCAATAAGTGCATTGACGATGTCGTACCCAGAATGACAGTACGTACATACCCCAACCAGAAGCAATGGATTACAGGCAACATTCGCACTGAGCTAATGGCTAGAGCTGCCGCTTTCAGGGAGTGGGACTCTAACCCGGAAGCTTATAAGAAATCGTGATATGCCTTCCGAAGAACCATCAAACAGGCAAAGCGTCAATACAGGACTATGATCGAATCGTGCTACACCGGCTCTGACGCTCTTTGGATGTGGCAGTGCTTGCAAACCATTACAGACTACAAAGGGAAGCACGGCCGAGAGCTGCCCAGTGACACAAGCCTACTAGACGAGCTAAACTACTTATATGCTCGCTTCGAGGCAAATAACACTGAAACTTGCATGAGCACCAGCTGTTCCGGAAGACTGTGTGATCACATTCTCCCCAGCCGATGTGAGAAAGACCTTTAAACAGGTCAACATTCACAAAGCCGCAGGGCCAGACGGATTAACAGGACGTGTACTGCGAGCCCGCACTGACCAACTGGCAAGTGTCTTCACTGACATTTTCAACCTCTCCCTGTCTGAGTCTGTAATACCAACATGTTTTAAGCAGACCGCCATAGTGCCTGTGCCCAAGAACACTAAGGTAACCTGCCTAAATGACTACCGACCCGTAGCACTCACATCTGTAGCCACGAAGTGCATTGAAAGGCTGGTCATGGCTCACATCAACACCATTATCCAAGAAACCCTAGACCCACTCCAATTTGCATACAGCCCCAACAGATCCACAGATGATGCAATCTCCATTGCACTCCACACTGCCCTTTCCCACATGGACAAAATAAACACATATGTGAGAATGCTATTCCTTAACTACAGCTCAGCGTTCAACACCATAGTGCCCTCAAAGCTCATCACTAAGCTAAGGACCTTGGGACTAAACACCTCCCTCTGCAACTCGATCCTGGACTTCCTGACAGGCCTCCCCCAGGTGGTAAGGATAGGTAACAACATATCTGCTACGCTGATCCTCAACACCCCTTTCGAATAAACTTTATAAATGTGTTAAGAAATGAACATACCAGACAAGAAAACGTGAAGCTGCTGCTGCACTTTTAAAGTGGTTTGAACTTTGAATCTCAACACGAGGTGGAGATGATAAAATCACCATTGCGTACAATCACTGGTACAGCTGATTAGCTGACTAAAGTATCTTCGAAAGCTAATCTAAGTAGGACCATTCTACTACTCTGCTCAAAACCATCTATATTACGCTACTCTCATCGCCCCAATGGGGAACCATCGACACTGCTGGCTAGCCTATTTTCAAAGAAGCATCTCCAAGAGCGAAGGGAAGGAAAATAAACTCTGTAGTTCTGTTCAGGACTACCCGACAAGCCACTGGACCCCAGGACAACTACAAAGAAGGACAACCGTATAAGACTTGTCGGAAACCATTTTGGACAATCAGATTCTTACAAGCGTGCCCTGGAAAGGCCCAACTCCCTTTCCAAGGTGGCCCTGTCCACCGAGAGAGAACTTTCTCCGTAGTCTATGCTTTCCAAAAACACAGCTAAACAATAGCCGTTTGCTAGGGGTGCAGTGAAATTGAAATTTCTCAAGTTTTTTCCAGACCTGAAAAGTGGTCTCCTGATGTGGTTTAATTATTGTTGTGGACTTAGAACATCCAATGTATTTAGTTATCTATTAAAGAAAGCAGGATTTTTGAGAGCGAAAAACCTGAAAAAATAAGGGAAACATTCTGTTGAGTTTCCCCAAATTCGGTTTTTTCTCCACTATGTTTTATCCAA
>NW_019947568.1:0-21164 GCF_002910315.2 Salvelinus sp. IW2-2015
TTGGCCTGTAGCTCTATTGAACTGGATCGTCCTTTAGCTTTGCCTGTAGCTCTATTGAACTGGATCGTCCTGTAGTTGGCCCCTGTAACTCTATTGAACTGGATCGTCCTGTAAGTTGGCCTGTAGCTCTATGTGAACTGGATCGTCCTTTAGTTGCTGTAGCTCTATTGAACCTGGATCGTCCTTTAGTTGGCCTGTAGTCTATGACTAACTGGATCGTCCTTTAGTTAGCCTGTAGCTCTACTTGGAAACTGGATCGTTCCTGTAGTTGGCCTGTAGCTCTATTGAACTGGATCGTCCTTTTAGATTGGCCTGTAGCTCTATTGACTGGATCGTCCTTTAGTTGGCCTGTAGCCTATTGAACTGGATCGTCTCTTTAGTTAGCCTGTAGCTCTATTGAACTGGATCGTCCTTTAGTTGGCCTGTAGCTCTATGAACTGGATCGTCCTTTAGTTGGCCTGAACTCTATGAACTGATCGTACCTTTATTGGCATGTAACTCTATTGAAATGGATCTGTCCTTTAGTTGGCCTGTAACTCTATGAACTGGATCGTCCTTTAGTTGGCCGTAACTCTATTGAGACTGGATCGTCCCGTTGTAGTGGGCTTAGCTCTATGTGAACTGATCTCCTTTTAGTTGGCCTGTAGCTCTATTGAACTGGATCGTCCTGTAGTTGGCCTGCAGCTCTATTGAACTGGATCGTCCTTTAGTTGGCCTGTAGCTCTATTGAACTGGATCGTCCTTTATGTGGCCTGTAGCTCTTATTGAACTGGATCGTCCTTTAGTTGGCCTGTAACTCTATTGAACTGGATCATCCTTAGTTGGCCTGTAACTCTATTGAACTGGATCGTCCTTTAGGTTGGCCTGTAGCTCTATTGAACTGGATCGTCCTTTAGTTGGCCTGTAGCTCTATTGAACTGGATCGTCCTTTAGTTGGCCGTGTTAGCTCTATTGAACTGGATCGTCCTTTAGGTGGCCTGTAGCTCTAATTGAACTGGATCGTCCTTTAGTTGGCCTGTAGCTCTATTGAACTGGATCGTCCCTTTTAGTTGGGCCTGTTAACCTATTGAACTGGATCGTCCTTTAGTTGGCCTGTAGCTCTATTGACTGGATCGGCCTTTAGTTGGCCTGTAGCTCTATTGAACTGGATCGTCCTTTAGTTGGCCTGTAACACTCTATTGAACTGGATCGTCCTTTTAGTTGGCCTGTAGCTCTATTTGAACTGGATCGTCCTGTAGATGGCCTGTAACTCTAATGAACTGGATCGTCCTTAGGTGGCCTGTAGCTATATTGAACTGGATCGTCCTTTAGTTGGCCTGTAGCTCTATTGAACTGGCAGTCCTTTAGTTGCCTGTAACTCTATGAACTTGGATCGTCCTTTAGTTGGCCTGTAGCTCGTTTGAAACTGGATCGTCCTTTTAGTTGGCCTGTAGCTCTATGAACTGGATCGTCCTGTAGTTGGCCTGTAACTCTAATGAACTGGATCGTCCTTGAGTTGGCCTGTAGCTTATTGAACTGGATCGTCCTTTAGTTGGCCTGTAGCTCTATTGAACTGGATCGTCCTTTAGTTGGCCTGTAACTCTATTGAACTGGATCGTCCTTTCAGTTGGCCTGTAGCCTATTGAACTGGATCGTCCTTTAGTTTGGCCTGTCAGCTCTATTGAACTGGATCGTCCTTTAGTTGGCCGTAACTCTATTGAACTGGATCGTCCTTTAGTTGGCCTGTAGCTCTATTGAACTGGATCGTCCTGTGATGGCCTGTAACATCTAATGAACTTGGATCGTCCTTTAGTTGGCCTGTTGTAGCTATATTGAACTGGATCGTCCCTTTAGTTGGCCTGTGCTTCTATTGAACCTGGATCGTCCTTTAGTTGGCCTGTAACTCTATTGAACTGGATCGTCCTTTAGTTGGCCGGTAGCTCTAGAACTGGATCGTCCTTAGTTGGCCTGTAGCTCTATTGAACTGGATCGTCCTGTAGTTGGCCTGTAACTCTAATGAACTGGATCGTCCTTTAGTTGGCTGTAGCTATATTGAACTGGATCGTCCTTTAGTTGGCCTGTAGCTCTATTACTGGATCGTCTTTAGTTGGCCGTAACTCAATGAACTGGATCGTCCTTTAGTTGGCCTGTAACTCTAATGAAACTGGATTGCGTTCTGTAGTTGGCCTGTAACTCTAATGACTGGATCGTCCTTTAGTTGACCTGTAACTCTAATGAACTGGATCGTCCTTTAGTTGGCCTGTAGCCTCTATTGAACTGGATCGTCCTTTAGTTGGCCTGTAGCTCTATTGAACTGGATCGTCCTTTAGTTGGCCTGTAACTCTATTGAACTGGATCGTCCTTTAGTTTGGCCTGTAGCTCTATTGGAACTGGATCGTCTTTAGTTGGCCTGTTAGCTCTATTGAACTGGATCTCTGTAGTTGCCTGTAACTCTAATGAACTGGATCCGTCCTTTAGTGTGCCTGTAGCTATATGAACTGGATCGTCCTTTAGTTGGCCTGTAACTCTATTGAACTGGATCGTCCTTTAGTTGGCCTGTAGCTCTATTGAACTGGATCGTCCTTTATGGCCTGTAGCCTCTTATTGGAACTGGATCGGCCTTTAGTTGGCCTGTACTTCTATTTGAACTGGGATCGTCCTTTAGTTGGCCTGTAACTCTAATGAACTGGATCGTCCTGTAGTTGGCCTGTAACTCTATTGAACTGGATCGTCCTTTAGTTTGCCTGTAGCTCTATTGAACGGATCGTCCTGTATATTGGCCTTGTAACTCTAATGAACTGGATTCTGTCCTTTAGTTGGCCTGTAACTCTAATGAACTGGATCGTCCTTAGTTGCTGCCTAGCTCTATTGAACGGGATCGTCCTTTAGTTGGCCTGTAGCTCTATGAACTGGATCGTCCTTTAGTATTGGCCTGAACTCTATTGAAACTGGATCGGTCCTTTTAGTTGGTCACTGTAACTCATTGAACTGGATCGTCCTGTAGTTGGCCTGTAACCTCTAATTGAACTGGATCGTCCTGTAGTTGGCCTGTAACTCTATGAACTGGATCGTCTTTAGTTGGCCTGAGCCTATTGAACTGGATCGTCCTGTAGTTGGCCTGTAACTCTAATGAACTGGATCGTCCTTTAGTTGGCCTGTAGCTATATTGAACGGATCGTCCTTTAGTTGGCCTGTAACTCTATTGAACTGGATCGTCCTTTAGTGGCCTGAGCTCTATTGAACTGGATCGTCCTTAGTTGGCCTGTAGCTCTATTGAACTGGATCGTCTTTAGTGGCCTGTAACTCTAATGAACTGGATCGTCCTTTTAGTTGGCCTGTAACTCTAATGAACTGATCGTCCCTGTATGTATGGTTGGCCATTGCGTAACTCTAATGAACTGGATCGTCCTTTAGTTGGCCTTTAACTTCACATGAACTGGATCGTCCTTTAGTTGGCCTGTTAGCTCTATTGAACTGGATCGTCCTTTAGTTGGCCTGTACTCTATATAACTGCTATTTAACCCTGGATACGTCCCTATGGATGTCCTTTAAGTGGCCTGTAGCTCTATTGAACTGGATCGTCCTTTAGTTGGCCTGTAGCTCTATGAACTGGATCGTCCTGTGCGCCTGGCCTTACAATCTAGAAACTGGATCGTCCTTTAGTTGGCCTGTTAGCTATATTGAACTGGATCGTCCTAGGTTGCCTGTAACTCTATGAACTGATAGTCTTATGTTGGCCTGTAAGCTCTATTGAACTGATCGTCCTTAGTTGGCCTGTAGCTCTAGTTGAAACTGGATCGTCCTTTAGTTGGCCTGTAACTCTATTGAACTGGATCGTCCTTTAGTTGGCCTGTAACTCTAATGAACTGGCATCGTCCTGTAGTTGGCCTGTAACTCTATTGAACTGGATCGTGCCTTTAGTTGGCCTGGAGCTCTATTGAACTGGATCGTCCTTTAGTTGGCCTGTAACTCTATGAACTGGATCGTTCCTTTAGTTGGCCTGTAACTCTATTGAACTGGATCGTCCTGTTAGTTGGGCCTGTAACTCTATTGAACTGGATCGTCCTTAGTTGGCCTGTAGCTCTATTGAACTGGATCGTCCTTTAGTTGGCCTGTAACTCTATTGAAACTGGATCGTCCTTTAGTTGGCCTGTAACTCTATTGAACTGGATCGGCCTGTAGTTGGCCTGTAACTCTATTGAACTGGATCGTCCTGTTAGTTGGCCTGTAACTCTATTGGAACTGGATCGTCCTTTAGTTGGCGCTGTAACTCTATGAGATGCCTGTTCTGTAATCTATTGAACTGGGATCTGCCTCCTTTAGTTGGCCTTGTGACTCTATTGAACCTTGGGAATTCGTTCCTTTAGTTGGCCTGTAACTCTATTGAACTGGATCGTTCCTTGTAGTTGGCCGTAGCTCTATTGAACTGGATCGTCCTTTAGTTGGCCTGTAACTCTAATGAAATGGATCGTCCTTTAGTTGGCCTGTAACTCTATGAACGGGATCGTCCTTTAGTTGCCTGTAGCTCTATTGAACTGGGACGACCAGTCTAACCAGTCCTAAAGAGATTCGTCTTCAGGGACCATCCATGACCATATAACCAATCATAACCAGTCCCAAAGAGATCGTCTCAGAGACCCATCCATGACCATATAACCAATCAGAACCAGTCCCAAAGAGATTCGTCTTCAGGGGACCCATCCATGCCCATATAATACCAATCATAACGTCCTTCAGGGACACATCCATGCCCATATAACCAATCATAACCAGACTAAAGAGATTCGTCTTCAGAGGAGACACATTCATGCCCATATAACCAAATCATAACCAGACCTAAAGAGATTCGTCTTTCAGAGACACATCCATGCCCATATAACCAATCATAACCAGTCCTAAAGAGATTCGTCTTCAAGGACCCATCCATGACCATATAACCAATCATAACGTCTTCAGGGACCCATCCATGCCCATAGAACCAACATAACGTCTTCAGGACCCATCCATGACCATATAACCAATCATAACCAGACCTAAAGAGATTCGTTCTTCAGGACCCATCCATGACCATATAACCAATCATAACCTAACAATAATTGCATCTTTTAGTCAGATTTTTTGCCAAATTAACAGTCAATTACATTTAGTCTTGTGGCAAGAAGACCCAGTCAAATCCAGGGGATGACCATGCAGACCTATACGGACCACAAATATAAACCACATGCAACGATTTCACAGATTTGACTGAGTTACGGTTCGTTGAAGGAAATCAGTTCAATATAATAAAATTCATTAGGACCTAATCTATTTATTTCACATGACTGGGAATAAGATATGCATCTGTTGGTCACAGATACCTTTAATAAAACAAAGCAGTCTGTATCTGGTGTGACCACCATTTGCCTCATGCAGTACGATTACATCTCCTTCACATCGAGTTTGATAGGCTGTTGATTGTGGCCGGTGGAATGTTGGCCCACTCCTCTTCAATGGCTGTGCGAATTGCTGGATATTGGCAGGAACTGGACAACACGCTGTTGTACACGTCGATCCGAGCATCCCAAACATGCTCAATGGGGTGACGTGTCTGGTGAGTATGCAGGCCATGAGAAACTGGGACATTTACAGCTTTCCAGGAATTGTGTACAGATCCTTGCGGACTGGGGGCCGGTGCATTATCCTGCTGAAACAAGAGTGATGGTGGCAGATGAATGGCACGACAAAGGCAATCAGGATCTCATCATGAGATCTCATGACACAGAAAACCGCTCGCCCACACAATGACATGAATCTGCCATCTGTGCCCCGGTACAGTGCGAAACCGGGACTAATCTGTTGAAGAGCACGCTTCTCCAGTCAAGACCCTGGTGAGGATGACGAGCTTCCCTGAAGACGGGTTTCTTCACAGTTTGTGCAGAAATTCTTCATTTGTGCAAACCTACAGTTTATCAGCTGTCCAGGTGGCTGGTCTCAGGTGATGAAGCCGGATGTGGAGGTCCTGGGCTGGCAAATTTCTCTAAAATGACAATGGAGGCGGCGGTATGGCAGAGAAATTAACATTTGATTCTCTGGCAACATCTCTGGTGGACATTCCTGCAGTCAGCATGCCAATTGCACACGCCCCTCCAAAACTTGAGACATCTGTGGCCATTGTGTTGTGGGACAAAACTTTTACATTTAGTAGCTTTTTATTTTCCCCAGGACAAGTGCACCTGGGTAATGATCACGCTGTTTAATCAGTTTTCTCGATATGCACACCTGTTCAGGTGGATGGATTATCTTGGCAAAGGAGAAATGCTCACTTAACAGCGACATAAAACAAAATGGTGTCCCATAATTTGAGAGAAATATGCATTTTATTCTCTATGGAAAATTTCTGGGGATCTTTTATTTCAGCTCCTGAAACACGGGACCAAACACTTTACATTGTTGCTGTTCTATTTTGGTTCAGTATATATGCATGATAATACCATTCCCCCCTCTCTTCTCCTTCCTCTGTTTCTCTTCAGGGAGTGAAAGAGATCCGGCCAGCAGCCGAGGTAGGGTCATAGGGGTATGTTATTCTAAACGAAGAGGCACCGTGTACTCCGGCAGAAAATAGTCCCTTCGGAATGTGTATCTTTCACACTCAAACAATTGTGTATTAGACCAGGTTTTCTGTCTTCGACCGGGAGCAAGTGTCTGACCTATCGTTTTGCGTGATTTTTTCAGCCACCGTAGAGATTTTGAATGTGTTGAAATCCGCTGACGAGAGGGCTGCATGTTAATGAAGTCCAACAATAGGCAGCGAGAAAGAGACGGAGGGGAAGGAGAAGAAGGTAAAGGGAGGGGGAGGGTTGGCATGTTCTCCTCCCGGGCGGAAGGAGACGTTGCGCTCAGGCAGGAGAATGAATCGCAGCGCCACCGAGCCTGAATCCGACGTAGTAGAAATGGAGCTGAGAATAATCAGAGTTACATTGTAGCCAGAAACAAACCAATATTGTTACAAAAATCTAACAGTTCCGTCGAGGAATAGGACACAGCCAATGCGAAGCCTGCGCTGAACAGGAGCGGCCGGGGTTGAGAAAGAGGCAGAAAGATGGGCGCCGTGCTACGGACTCTGTTGTTATGTAGTTTTTGTTTGCTAATACGAGGTGAGTTTTGGATCTTTTTGCTTGTTTTTGTTTTTTTCTTCCGTGGAAAGTTGGGGGGTGGGGGGATATGGTTTCCAGAGGAGGGGACCTAGTGTTCAGAATGTGGGCTCTTTCTTTGCAATGGCCGCGCTTGCTCATTAGTGGGGGCCCAGTTGAAGGGGATGTGATTTGCTCATCATCAGGAGTAGCTAGCTAACGTTAGCCAGGATGGCTAACTACAACACAGTGTTTTCCATAGCGCCTTGCTACCTGTGTTAATGCCTGTATCTACTGTAACTAGCTAACGTTAGCAGGATGGCTAACTACAACACAGTGTTTTCCATAGCGCCTTGCTACCTGTGTTTAAATGCCTGTATCTACTGTAACTAGCTACTTGCGTGAACCTGTGTTGAATGCCTGTATCTACTGTAACTAGCTAACGTTAGCAGATGGCTAACTACACACAGTGTTTTCCATAGCGCCTTGCTACCTGTGTTGAATGCCTGTATCTACTGTAACTAGCTAACGTTAGCAGGATGGCTAACCACACAACACAGTGTTTTCCATAGCGCCTTGCTACCTGTGTTGAATGCCTGTATCTACTGTAACAGCTAACGTTAGCAGGATGGCTAACTACAACACAGTGTTTTCCATAGCGCCTTGCTACCTGTGTTGAATGCCTGTATCTACTGTACTAGCTAACGTTAGCAGGATGGCTAACTACAACACAGTGTTTTCCATAGCGCCTTGCTACCTGTGTTGAATGCCTGTATCTATTGAACTAGCTAGGTGGCTATCCGATGATTGTTAACTAGCTAGTCATTTTTATTTCCACTGTTTTGTTGGTTTGCAACATTTTAGTTAAGTTAGCAGTGATTTTACTAGTTGTTTGTAGTATTTCACACCCGTTTAAGCCACGGCAGATATTTTCTACAGTTACTGTTGTGATTTAACTAACTATCTTAGCCAACCAGAGAGACCCTGATACCTAGCTAAGTCTGCTACGTAAACAGTGCTAACAATAATGTCGACTGCATATGTTACATTTTAAACGTTAAAATGTGCCTCCACAGAAAATACACATTTGTTGCATACGTTCATTTGGAAAGAGTGAGTAACTAACTACTTTTTGCAAGTCAAATATATAAAAGTAGCTAACTAGTTACAATATAAAACGGGGATACCGCATGAACAACGTTAGAACAGAGGACGTTCATTGGCGTTGCTTTCATAATTTATTGGCATAACTTTCTACAAAGTCTTGTAAGTAACTAGGCTAATGTGGATTGTAGTTCTCTAACAGCTATATACGAATACGTCAAGGCCGATTTGTACTTAAATATTAGTTTTACACTGCATGGTGACCGTGTAAACATCTGTTAAAATAATCATGGATTCCTTGTTCACACAATTTGCAACGGGAGCTTTAATCTTGGACTACGTCTCATTCTCACACAAAACTCATGTCAACTGGACTACGTCTCATTCTCACACAAACCTCATTCAATCTGGACTACGTCTCATTCTCACACAAACCTCATTCAATCTGGACTACGTCTCATTCTCACATAAACCTCATTCAATCTGGACTGCGTCTCATTCTCACACAAACCTCATTCAATCTGGACTACGTCTKATTCTCACATAAACTGCATTCAATCTGGACTACGTCTCATTCTCACATAAACCTAATTCAATCTGGACTATGTCTCATTCTCACACAAACCCAATTCATTGGTCTCTGTCTAGTAGAGTAAGGCACGTGAGGTCACTGTGTTGAACTATGGAGGGGGAAGTCTCTCTCCCAGGAGTCACACCCATCACGTCTTTGGCATTCCCCAGTTTTTGATATAAAAGGTTTAAATCCGCCTACGAGATGTCAAAGTAGACTGCAGTTTATTCAAGCCTTTGGTAGAATCAGAGGCGCTCTAACTGCCAAACCAGTGTCAAGACGATTTAGTTTGCTCCTGCCGTTCAGTGAAGTAAGTGCCCGTCATATTTAGTTGGCATAGATGGACTATTATTGCGAAATAGGTTTATCACCGTGTACTCTGAAACTAGTGTTCAGATACGATGTGATGTGAATGTTTTCAGTCGGGTCTGAGTGGTATTGAATTCAGTGGTTCCCAAGTGGCTCCCCGTTCCCTATAATAGTCCACTACTACCTTGGACCCGGACCCATAGGCTGAATCCCAAGTGACTCCCTATTCCCTATAATAGTCCACTACTKCCTTGGACCCGGACCCATAGGCTGAATCCCAAGTGGCTCCCCATTCCCTATAATAGTCCACTACTACCTTGGACCCGGACCCATAGGCTGAATCCCAAGTGACACTCATATTCCCTATGTGATTTTGATAGTTGTAGTCACGTCTGAGTAGTATTGAGCAGTAATACTGGCTACAGTAGGCTCGACCCTCTCGCTCGCCATCTGGCAGCCATATTGGATGACGTGGAGGAAAGGAAAAGCAGAGTGAAGTGGTTGAACTTTCATTCAACTGTTCTCAGAAATCACTGGTGTTTTTGGATCAGAAAGCACTGGTGTTTTTGGATCAGAAAAGCCCTGGTGTTTTTGGGATCAGAAAGCCCTGGTGTTTTGGGATCAGAAAGCCCTGGTGTTTATGGGATCAGAAAGCCCTTGTGTTTATGGGATCAGAAAGCCCTGGTGTTTTGGGATCAGAAAGCCCTGGTTTTTTGGGATCAGAAAGCCCTGTGTTTTTGGATCAGAAAGCCCTGGTGTTTATGGATCAGAAAGCCCTGGTGTTTATGGGATCAGAAAGCCCTGGTGTTTATGGGATCAGAAACCTGGTGTTTTTGATCAGAAAGCCCTGTCTCAAGACAACATGGAGGAGGATAACTCAAGTTTGGACCTTGTTCAGAGACGTTTCAGTCTGTGAAGAACGAGCTGCCTCTAGCAAGTTGTTGAATCTGTTTGTAGTGTGATATCCCCTATAATGGTTAGAGGTCACTACTAGAGAGTCGACCTCTAGTCACTACAGAGAGGAGTAGATCAGGCTCTAACCTAATGGAGTTAACATTTCTCCTCAGTTGGTTGATGTTGAAACAGACAGCGGTTTTTGCATCTGGCTCATCTGCCCCCGGCTGACTTGGTCATCTGTCCCCCGGGCTGACTTGGTTATCTGTCCCCCGGGCTGACTTGGTTATCTGTCCCCCGGCTGACTTGCTTATCTGTCGTCCCCCGGCTGACTTGGTTATCTGTCGTCCCCCGGGCTGACTTGGTTATCTGTCGTCCCCCGGGCTGACTTGGTTATCTGTCGCCCCCGGGCTGACTTGGTTATCTGTCCCCTGGCTGACTACTACTGACTACTACTTTTGAACACAGCCCAGTAGGACTGCAGGGGGGTCGCAGGACTGCAGGGGGGTCGTAGGACTGCAGGGGGGTCGTAGGGGTGTCGTACTGTAGGGGTGTGTAGGGGGTCGAAGGACTGTAGGGTGGTTATAGTACTGTAGGGTGTCATAGTACTATGTAGTATTTCTGTCTGACCCTATTCCCCCCCACCAGGTGTACCCCTCCTGCTGTATGCCAACCGGCGGGACCTGCGGCTGGTGGATGCGGCCACGGCAGGGCCAACCCACGGTGGTGGTGGGGTCTGGAGGACGCCGCCGCTGTTGGATTACGTATACGCTCAGGGATTGGTCTACTGGAGTGACGTCAGCGAGGAGGCCATCAAACGCACCACCTTCAACCAACAGGGCCCGGCACGGCGGCGGCGGCCCAGACCGTGGTTGTATCGGGCTGGCGTCGCCGGACGGCCTGGCCTGTGATTGGTTAGGCAAGAAGCTGTACTGGACAGACTCCGAGACCAATCGGATAGAGGTGGCTGAGCTGGATGGATCGTTACGGAGAGTTCTCTTCTGGCAGGACCTGGACCAGCCCCAGCCATCTCTCTGGACCCGGGGAGAGGGTGAGTACCTGACAAGTAGTGCTCAGTAGAACTACCTGGACCCGGCTTGGTCTGGGAGGAGGAGGAGTGTGTTACTGCGCTCGTATCTCACCTTTGTCCCTTACCTGGATTGGTTGCAAGGTTCAAAACCAAGAGCTTCTCCCTCGAACAGACGTATCCGTCCGTCTGGAGGATACTAGAACGTTAGGGAACAGTGCAGGCTGGAGGTACAGGGACGTGTCTCTCGTCTGGAGGATACTAGAACGTTAGGGACAGTGCAGGCTGGAGGTACAGGACGTGTCTCCGTCTGGAGGATACTAGAACGTTAGGGAACAGTGCAGGCTGGAGGTACAGGGACGTGTCTCTGTCTGGAGGATACTAGAACGTTAGGGAACAGTGCAGGCTGGAGTACAGGGACGTGTCTCCTCTGGAGGATACTAGAACGTTAGGGAACAGTGCAGGCTGGAGGTACAGGGACGTGTGTCTCCGTCTGGAGGATACTAGAACGTTAGGGAACAGTGCAGGCTGGAGGTACAGGGACGTGTGTCTCTGTCTGGAGGATACTAGAACGTTAGGGAACAGTGCAGGCTGGAGGTACAGGGACGTGTGTCCGTCTGGAGGATACTAGAACGTTAGGGAACAGTGCAGGCTGAGGTACAGGGACGTGTCTCTGTCTGGAGGATACAGAACGTTAGGGAACAGTGCAGGCTGGAGGTACAGGGACGTGTGTCCGTCTGGAGGATACTAGAACGTTAGGGAACAGTGCAGGCTGGAGGTACAGGGACGTCTCTGTCTGGAGGAACTAGAACGTTAGGAACAGTGCAGGCTGGAGGTACAGGGACGTGTGTCTCCGTCTGGAGAGATACTAGAACGTTAGGGAACAGTGCAGGCTGGAGGTACAGGGACGTGTCTCTCTGTCTGGAGGATACTAGAACGTTAGGGAACAGTGCAGGCTGAGGTACAGGGACGTGTCTCTGTCTGGAGGATACTAGAACGTTAGGGAACAGTGCAGGCTGGAGGTACAGGGACGTGTCTCTCCGTCTGGAGGAACTAGAACGTTAGGGAACAGTGCAGGCTGGAGGTACAGGGACGTGTCTCCGTCTGGAGGATACGAGAACGTTAGGGAACAGTGCAGGCTGGAGGTACAGGGACGTGTCTCTGTCTGGAGGATACTAGAACGTTTAGGGAACAGTGCAGGCTGAGGTACAGGACGTGTTCTCTGTCTGGAGGATACTAGAACGTTAGGGAACAGTGAGGCTGGAGTGCAGGTGGAGTGTGTCTGTCTGAGGATACAGAACGTTAGGAACAGTGCAGGCTGGAGGTACAGGGACGTGTCTCCGTCTGGAGGATTTTTTACGCTAGGCTAATATGTCTGTACCTGGTCTAGATTTACGCTAGGCTAATATGTCTGTACCTGGTCTAGATTTACGCTACTAATATGTCGCTTAGAGATTTACTGTCTACTGGACAGTGTAATCTGTACTGGTCAGTGGACACAGCTGTAAACACTTTGTTTACTCTGTACTGGTCAGTAGACACGGCTGTTGACACTGTTTGTTTACTCTGTACTGGTCAGTGGACACGGCTGTTGACACTGTTGTTTACTCTGTACTGGTCAGTGGACACGGCTGTTGACACTGTTTGTTTACTCTGTACTGGTCAGTGGACACAGCTGTTGACACTGTTTGTTTACTCTGTACTGGTCAGTGGACACAGGCTGTTGACACTGTTTGTTTACTCTGTTACTGCGTCAGTGGACACGGACTGTTGTCACTGTTTGTTTACTCTAGGACTGGTCAGTGGACACGGCTGTTGTCACTGTTGTTTACATTTCACCAGTCTGCTCTCTGGTGAGTGGGATGTGAATTGGTTTGCGTCTCTTCATGGCTAGTCGCCTCAGTGCGCTGGACAGGACACTATCGTCACATACATTTATGTCACACAGTTCCATTTTGAATCAGCTGCTTGTCAAATCTCAAACAGTCTTTCTTCAGCTGAGATGAAGATACAGTTGAAGTCAGAAGTTACATACACTGAGGTTGGAGTCATTAAAACTCGTTTTTCAACCACTCCACACATTTCTTGTTAACCAAACTATAGTTTTGCAAGTCGGTTAGGGCATCTACTTTGTGCATGACACAAGTCATTTTCCAACAATTGTTTACAGACAGATATATTCACTTATAATTCACTGTATCACAATTCCAGTGGGTCAGAAGTTTACATACACTAAGTTGACTGTGCCTTTAAAACCGCTTGGAAAATTCCAGAAAATGATTTCATGGCTTTAGAAGCTTCTGATAGGCTAATTGACATCATTTGAGTCATATGGGATGTATTTCAAGGCCACCTTCAAACTCAGTGCCTCTTTGCTTGACATCATGGGAAAATCAAAATAAATCACCAAGACCTCAGAAAAACCACCTGAACAGGTGGGGGGGGCAGTCTAATGATTGTGTATTATTGGTTATGCTAGTTGCTGGGCTCAGGTCTCTTTTTGGAAGCCCTCAGGATGTGACTGAGGAGAGTTTGATTCTCCCAGGAGGGTCACGGTGGGGCTGTGGTGACCTAGAGGGGACTAGTGTTACTAGGCAGGGCTGACCAGGTGAACCTCTGGGTAACCTGAGAGTGAAGCCAGACAAGGCTTCAAGAGGAATCTGATACTGTGGATGCTGGACCATACTGGAGGGCTGGCCTGAGCTCCCATACACCCTCACCCCCACTCAGCTGAAAGCCGACTCTCTCCTCAGGTAACACGTGTAGCCCATCACCCCCCCCCCCCCCCCCCCACTAAACCATGACCCCTAGTCACACTATAGCTGAGGGTAATGGCCCCGGTCATCCTATAGCTGAGGGTAATGGCCCCCGGTCGTCCTATAGCTGAGGGTAATGGTCCCTAGTCACCCTATAGCTGAGGGTAATGGTCCCTAGTCACCCTATAGCTGAGGGTAATGGCCCCTGGTCACCCATAGCTGAGGTAATGGCCCCGCGCCTATAGCTGAGGGTAATGGCCCCTAGTCACCCTATAGCTGAGGGTAATGGCCCCTGGTCACCCTATAGCTGAGGGTAATGGCCCCGGTCGCCCTATAGCTGAGGGTAATGGCCCCGGTCACCCTATAGCTGAGGGTAATGGCCCGGTCGCCCTATAGCTGAGGGTAATGGCCCCGGTCGCCCTATAGCTGAGGGTAATGGCCCCCGGTCACCCTATAGCTGAGGGTAATGGCCCCCGGTCGCCCTATAGCTGAGGGTAATGGCCCCCGGTCGTCCTATAGCTGAGGGTAATGCCCCCGGTCGTCCTATAGCTGAGGGTAATGGCCCCCGGTCGTCCTATAGCTGAGGGTAATGGCCCCCGGTCACCCTATAGCTGAGGGTAATGGCCCCCGGTCGCCCTATAGCTGAGGGTAATGGCCCCCGGTCGTCCTATAGCTGAGGGTAAGGCCCCCGGGTCGTCCTATAGCTGAGGGTAATGGCCACCTTTAATTTCTCAGCCCCTCTAAGGCTATGGGCCATTGTGTCTATTGCAGTACTCTACCCCTGGTCCCTCCCCAGGAGCAGGAGCTACTAGTGTTATCCTACACCCACTAGGAGAGCTTTGATCCAGGTTGACTTTCAGACCATCCTTCCCAGACTCCAGTTTAGGGCTGGCCAACATGGCCAAAATATATCACAGTATTTTTACATTTTTGTTTTTGAGCAATACAAATTTTAAATTTGCTTTGAGTTGTGCGTGGCCCGAGGGTGGCAACACACATAAGTAATTTCAATCGATCTTTCTCCATTCGGATTGGTTTATACTGTTCAATTATTAGAATTTTTTTATGTAACCTTTTATTTAACTAGGTAAGTCAGTTGAGAACAAATTCTTATTTTACAATGACGGCCTCCCGGGGAACAGTGTGTTAACTGCCTTGTTCAGGGGCAGAACGACATATTTTTACCTTGTCAGCTCAGGGATTTGATCTAGCAACCTTTTGGTTACTGGCCCATCGCTCTAACCGCTAGGCTACCTGCTCTAACCGCTAGGCTACCTGCTCTAACCGCCAGGCTACCTGCTCTAACCGCCAGGCTACCTGCTCTAACCGCCAGGCTACCTGCTCTAACCGCCAGGCTTCCTGCTCTAACCGCCAGGCTACCTGCCGACCCCATAATAACCACTAGGCTACCTGCCGACCCCATAATAACCACTAGGCTACCTGCCACCCCATAATAACCACTAGGCTACCTGCCGCACCTGCAAAATTAAAACAATTTTCTATATTTCCGTCATTCATTTGAGATCATTTCCACGCTGCCACGAAGGGCTCCAGGATATTCGCAACAAATCTAGGCCTTATTTTAACCAAATGTTGCAATTGAGATTTGACTAGCGATTTAGATCAAACACTTGGGTGAACTAAGTGGAATCATGGAAATAGAATGATTATTTAAATTCTGTAGTTAGAATATAATAGTGAACACTTTGAATACAGCATCGTTTGACATGACAACGAATCAAAATGCCAGGGAGGACGAGTTGTGACATGGTAGGAACCAAAGTGTTGGTAAGTGTTTCCTAGGGGACCCTATAATCTTTGGCTACATTGAATATGCTCTCTAGCTAACATATTCATGCTTCACCTATTCATCTTTGATTTAGAAGATACTGTTGCACAAACGACATGGTGATTTAGGCCTACACCATCACTGGTATCAGGCTGTATAGCTAGCTACGTTTGGTCTGACTCTGTACATTTACTAGCTAGCTACGTTTGGTATGTTTGACTCTGTCATTTACTAGCTAGCTACGGTGGTCTGACCCTCTGCATTTACTAGCTAGCTACGGTTGGTCTGACTCTGTGCATTTACTAGCTAGCTACGGTTGGTCTGACTCTGTACATTATCTACTAGCTACGGTTGGCTGACTCTGTACATTTACTAGCTAGCTACCGTTGGGCTGACTCTGTGCATTTACTAGCTAGCTACGTTTGGGCTGACTCTGTGCATTTATAGCTAGCTACGTTGGTTTGACTCTGTACATTTACTAGCTAGCTACGTTGTCTGACTCTGTACATTTACTAGCTAGCTACGTTTGGTCTGACTCTGTACATTTACTAGCTAGCTACGTTTGGTCTGACTGTACATTTACTAGCTAGCTACATTTGGTCTGACTCTGTACATTTACTAGCTAGCTACATTTGGTCTGACTCGTGCATTTACTAGCTAGCCAGCCAACTAGCGATTAGCCACAACTTGCTAAGAATAGGCTAGCTAGTGTTTACAGATGTAAGAGAAACACCTAATAGTGTATTTATAGAACACTAGTGGATTATATTATGAAGCAAAGTGAGAACAGCATCGTTGTCGTATATAGTAAAATACGATATACCGACCGCCCTACTCCAGTTCCTACCTCTGGTTTCTAGCAGGAGGGTTAAGGTGAAACGTAGCGCTGTGATGGGTTTAGCAGGAGGGCTAACGTGTGCCCCCTCTCTCTGTCCCCCCTCCTCTCTCTGTGTCCCCCCCTCCTCCCCTCTCTGTGCCCCCCCATCCTCTCTCTGTGTCCCCCATCCTCTCTCTGTGTCCCCCCCATCCTCTCTCTGTGTCCCCCCATCCTCTCTCTGTGTCCCCCCCATCCTCTCTCTGTGTCCCCCCCATCCTCTCTCTGTGTCCCCCCATCCTCTCTCTGTGTCCCCCTCTCTCTCTGTCCCCCCCATCCTCTCTCTGTGTCCCCCTCTTTGTGCTCTCCTCTCTCCAAGGCCTGCCAGAGGGAGGTATTGACGTCTAAGTTACTGGCAGCTATTCCAACAGGGTAACAAGCCAAGCCATGTTGGCATGCAGTGTGTTTGGGGGGGGTCTGGCCCTGTGTGTGTCGGCCTGGCCCTGTGTGTGTCGGCCTGGCTCTGCATCCTCCCTGAAAAGATTATGGGTGTAAGTGACTGCTCTGGATTCCAGCAGGCGCTGGTTGTTATAGTGTTAATGGGTCTCGGTGGGGTGTCTGGCTCACATGTGTGCCGCCTGTTTGATCCCTCAGTGGAAGGAGTGGAACTACAGATTCAGCCTGGCCTCGCTGCCTGGCCTCGCTGCCTGGAGCTACAGATTCAGCCTGGCCTCGCTGCCTGGCCTCGCTGCCTGGCCTCGCTGCCTGGCCTGGCTGCCTGGGCCTGAGGCTACAGATTCAGCCCGGCCTCGCTGCCTGGAGCTACAGATTCAGCCCGGCCTCGCTGCCTGGAGCTACAGATTCCAGCCCTGGCCTCGCTGCCTGGAGCTACAGATTCAGCCTGGCCTCGCTGCCCGGCCTCGCTGCCTGGAACTACAGATTCAGCTGGCCTCGCTGCCTGGCCTCGCTGCCCGGCCTCGCTGCCTGGAACTACAGATTCAGCCTGGCCTCGCTGCCTGGAGCTACAGATTCAGCCTGGCCTCGCTGCCTGGAGCTACAGATTCAGCCTGCCTCGCTGCCTGGCCTCGCTGCCTGGGCCTGGAGCTACAGATTCAGCCCGGCCTCGCTGCCGGAGCTACAGATTCAGCCGGCCTCGCTGCCTGAGCTACAGATTCAGCCCGGCCTCGCTGCTGGAGCTACAGATTCAGCCCGGCCTCGCTGCCTGGAGCTACAGATTCAGCCCGGCTTCCGCCTGCGGAGCTACAGATTCAGCCCGGCCTCGCTGCCTGGAGCTACAGATTCAGCCCGGCCTCGCTGCCTGGAGCTACAGATTCAGCCTGGTCTCGCTGCCTGGGGCTACAGATTCAGCCTGGCCTCGCTGCTTGGAGCTACAGATTCAGCCTGCCTCGCTGCCTGGAGCTACAGATTCAGCCTGGCCTCGCTGCCTGGAGCTACAATTCAGCCTGGCCTCGCTGCCTGGAGCTACAGATTCAGCCTGGCCTCGCTGCCTGGAATTACAGATTCAGCCTGGCCTCGCTGCCTGAGCTACAGATTCAGCCTGGCCTCGCTGCCTGGAGCTACAGATTCAGCCTGGCCTCGCCTGCCTGGGCTACAGATTCCGCTGGCCTCGCTGTCTGGAGCTACAGATTCAGCCTGGCCTCGCTAACTGGGCCTGGAGCTACAGATTCAGCCTGGCCTCGCTGCATGGGCCTGGAGCTACAGATTCAGCCTGGCCTCGCTGCCTGGCCTGGAGCTACAGATTCAGCCTGCTGCCTCGCTGCTGGAGCTACAGATTCAGCCCGGCCTCGCTGCCTGGAGCTACAGATTCAGCCCGGCCTCGCTGCCTGGAGCTACAGATTCAGCCCGGCCTCGCTGCCTGGAGCTACAGATTCAGCCCGGCCTCGCTGCCTGGAGCTACAGATTTCAGCCTGGCCTCGCTGCCTGGAGCTACAGATTCAGCCCGGCCTCGCTGCCTGGAGCTACAGATTCAGCCCGGCCTCCGCTGCCTGGAGCTACAATTCAGCCCGTCCTCGCTGCCTGGAGCTACATATTCAGCCCGGCCTCGCTGCCTGGAGCTACAGATTCAGCCCGGCCTCGCTGCCTGGAGCTACAGATTCAGCCCGGCCTCGCTGCCTGGAGCTACAGATTCAGCCCGGCCTCGCTGCCTGGAGCTACAGATTCAGCCTGGCCTCGCTGCCTGCCTCGCTGCCTGGAGCTACAGATTCAGCCCGGCCTCGCTGCCTGGAGCTACAGATTCAGCCCGTCCTCGCTGCCTGGAGCTACATATTCAGCCCGGCCTCGCTGCCTGGAGCTACAGATTCAGCCCGGCCTCGCTGCCTGGAGCTACAGAGTTCAGCCCGCCTCGCTGCCTGGAGCTACAGATTCAGCCTGGCCTCGCTGCCTGGAGCTACAGATTCAGCCTGGCCTCGCTTGCCTTGCCCCGCTGCCTGGAGCTACAGATTCAGCCCGGCCTCGCCTGCCTGGCCTCGCTGCCTGGAGCTACAGATTCAGCCTGGCCTCGCTGCCTGGGGCTACAGATTCAGCCTGGCCTGCTGCTCTGCCCCGCTGCCTGGAGCTACAGATTCAGCCGGCCTCGCTGCCTGGCCTCGCTGCCTGGAGCTACAGATTCAGCCTGGCCTCGCTGCCTGGCCCCGCTGCCTGGAGCTACAGATTCAGCCCGGCCTCGCTGCCTGGCCTCGCTGCCTGGAGCTACAGATTCAGCCTGGCCTCGCTGCCTGGGGCTACAGATTCAGCCGGCCTCGCTGCCTGGGGCTACAGATTCAGCCTGGCCTCGCTGCCTTGAGCTACAGATTCAGCCTGGTCTCGCTGCCTGGAGCTACAGATTCAGCCTGGCCTCGCTGCCTGGGCCTGGAGCTACAGATTCAGCCTGGCCTCGCGCCTGGCCTGGAGCTACAGATTCAGCCGCTCGCTGCCTGGAGCTACAGATTCAGCCGGCCTCGCTGCCTGGAGCTACAGATTCAGCCTGGCCTCGCTGCCTGGAGCTACAGCTCAGCCTGGCCTCGCTGCCTGGAGCTACAGATTCCGCCTGGCCTCCGCTGTCTGGAGCTACAGATTCAGGCTGGCCTCGCTACTGGGCCTGGAGCTACAGATTCAGCCTGGCCTCGCTGCATGGGCCTGGAGCTACAGATTCAGCCGCCTCGCTGCCTGGGCCTGGAGCTACAGATTCAGCCTGGCCTCGCTGCCGGAGCTACAGATTCAGCCCGGCCTCGCTGCCTGGAGCTACAGATTCAGCCCGGCCTCGCTGCCTGGAGCTACAGATTCAGCCCGGCCTCGCTGCCTGGAGCTACAGATTCAGCCGTCCTCGCTGCCTGGAGCTACATATTCAGCCCGGCCTCGCTGCCTGGAGCTACAGATTCAGCCCGGCCTCGCTGCCTGGAGCTACAGATTCAGCCCGGCCTCGCTGCCTGAGCTACAGATTCAGCCTGGCCTCGCTGCCTGGCCCGCTGCCTGGAGCTACAGATTCAGCCCGGCCTCGCTGCCTGGACTACAGATTCAGCCCGGCCTCGCTGCCTGGAGCTACAGATTCAGCCCGCCTCGCTGCCTGGAGCTACAGATTCAGCCCGGCCTCGCTGCCTGGAGCTACAGATTCAGCCTGCCTCGCTGCCTGGCCTCGCTGCCTGGAGCTGCTACAGATTCAGCCCGGCCTCGCTGCCTGGAGCTACAGATTCAGCCCGTCCTCGCTGCCTGGAGTACATATTCAGCCCGGCCCGCTGCCTGAGCTACAGAATTCAGCCTGGGCCTCGCTGCCTGGAGCTACAGATTCAGCCGGCCTCGCTGCCTGGAGCTACAGATTCAGCCTGGCCTCGCTGCCTGGAGCTACAGATTCAGCCTGGCCTCGCTGCCTGGCCCCGCTGCCTGGAGCTACAGATTCAGCCCGGCCTCGCTGCTGGCCTCGCTGCCTGGAGCTACAGATTCAGCCTGGCCTCCTGCTGGGGCTACAGATTCAGCCCGCTCGCTGCCTGGGGCTACAGATTCAGCCTGGCCTCGCTGCCTTGAGCTACAGATTCAGCCTGGTCTCGCTGCCTGGAGCTACAGATTCAGCCTGGCCTCGCTGCCTTGAGCTACAGATTCAGCCTGGTCTCGCTGCCTGGAGCTACAGATTCAGCCTGGCCTCGCTGCCTGGGCTGGAGCTACAGATTCAGCCTGGCCTCGCTGCCTGGGCCTGGAGCTACAGATTCAGCCTGGCCTCGCTGCCTGGGCCTGGAGCTACAGATTCAGCCTGGTCTCGCTGCCTGGAGCTACAGATTCAGCCTGGCCTCGCTGCCTTGAGCTACAGATTCAGCCTGGTCTCGCTGCCTGAGCTACAGATTCACCTGGCCTCGCTGCCTAACTACAGATTCAGCCTGGCTCGCTGCCTAGAGCTACAGATTCAGCCTGGCCTCGCTGCCTGGGCCTGAGCTACAGATTCAGCCTGGCCTCGCTGCCTGGGCCTGGAGCTACAGATTTCAGCCTGCCTCGCTGCCGGGCCTGGAGCTACAGATTCAGCCTGGCCTCGCTGGCCTGGAGCTACAGATTCAGCCTGGCCTCGCTGCCTGGAGCTACAATTCAGCTGCTCGGCCTGGAGCTACGATTCAGCTGGCCTCGCGTCTGGAGCTACAGATTCAGCCTGGCCTCACTCTGGTCTGACTGTACCAGAGGGTAGAATAACTCTCTACTCTGATTTCAGATCACTGTCTGACTGTACCAGAGGTAGAATAACTCTCTACTCCGCTGTCAGATCACTCTGGTCTCACTGTACCAGAGGGTAGAATAACTATTTACCAACGCTCAACACCCTTTCAATAATCTCTC
>NW_019947569.1:0-5395 GCF_002910315.2 Salvelinus sp. IW2-2015
GAGAGAGAGAGAGAGAGAGAGAGAGAGAGAGAGAGAGAGAGAGAGAGAAGAGAGAGAGAGAGAGAGAGAGAGAGAGAGAGAGAGAGAGAGAGAGAGAGAGAGAGAGAGAGAGAGAGAGAGAGAGAGAGAGAGAGAGAGAGAGAGAGAGAGAGAGAGAGAGAGAGAGAGAGAGAGAAGAGAGAGAGAGGAGAGAAGAGAGAGAGAGAGGAAAGAGAGAAAGAGGAGAGAGAGAGAGAGGAGAGAGAGAGAAAGAAGGAGAGAGAGAGAAGAGAGAGAGAGAGAGAAGAGAGAGAGAGAGAGAGAGGAAGAGAGAGAGAGAGAGAGCGAGAGAGCGAGAGAGCGAGAGAGCGAGAGAGCGACGAGAGAGAGAGAGAGAGAGAGAGAGAGAGAGAGAGAGAGAGAGCGAGAGCGAGAGCGAGAGCGAGGCGAGAGAGAGAGAGATACAGAAAGAAAGAGAGACAGAGAGGAGAGAGAGAGACAGAGAGGAGAGAGACAGAAAGAGAGAGAGAGACAGAAAGAGAGAGAGACAGAGAGAGAGACATAGAGAGAGACAGAAAGAAAGAGAGAGTGAGAGAGAGACATAGAGAGAGACAGAAAGAAGAAGAGAACATAGAGAGAGACAGAAAGAAAGAGAGAGAGAGAGAGAGAGACATAGAGAGAGACAGAAAGAAAGGAGAGTGGAGAGAGAGACATAGAGAGAGACAGAAAGAAAGAGAGACATAGAGGAGACAGAAAGAAGGAGAGGAGAGAAGAGAGAGAGAGAGAGAGAGAGAGAGAGAGAGAGAGAGAGAGAGAGGAGAGAGAGAGAGAGAGAGAGAGAGAGAGAGGAGAGAGAGAGAGAGAGAGAGAGAGAGAGAGAGAGAGGAGAGAGAGAGAGAGAGAGAGAGAGAGAGAGAGAGAGAGAGAGAGAGAGAAGCAGAAAGAAAGAGAAGACAGAGAGAGAGAGAGAGACATGAGAGAGAGAGGACAGAAAGAGGAGAGAGAGACAGAAAGAGAGAGAGACAGAGAGAGAGACATAGAGAAGAGACAGAAAGAAAAGAGAGTGAGAGAGAGACATAACGAGAGGAAGACAGAAAGAAAGAGAGAGTGAGAGAGAGACTAGAGAGAGACGAAAAGAAAGAGAGACAGAGAGAGAGAGAGACATAGAGAGAGACAGAAAGAAAGAGAGACAGAGAGAGAGAGAGACATAGAGAGAGACAGAAAGAAAAGAGAGACAGAGAGAGAGAGAGAGACATAGAGAGAGACAGAAAGAGAGAGAGACAGAGAGAGAATTTGAAAAACAAATCCAATTTTGATAAACTCCATATTACTGGGTGAAATTCCACAGTGTGCCATCACAGCAGCAAGATTTGTTGACCTGTTGCCACAAGAAAAGGGCAACCAGTGAAGAACAAACACCATTGTAAATACAACCCATATTTATGCTTATTTATTTTAACTTGTGTGCTTTAACCATTTGTACATTGTTACAACACTGTATATATATAATATGACATTTGTAATGTCTTTCTTGTTTTGAAACTTCTGTATGTGTAATGTTTACTGTTAATTTGTATTGTTTATTTCACTTTTGTGTATTATCTACCTCACTTGCTTTGGCAACGTTAACACATGTTTCCCATGCCAATAAAGCCCCTTGAATTGAATTGAATTGAATTGAGAGAGAGAGACATAAAGAGAGACAGAAAGAGAGAGAGAGAGAGAGACGAGGGAAAGTTTTTTGACTTCTAATATGCGACTATGTCTGTAATGAAACCCAGGCCCTGTAACAAGACACCCAGGTAGAGGAGCTGCTGCTTCAACACCAGCTAATGAGGATCTGAAAAAACCCCACTAAATACTAGGCATATCTTATCCAGGAAATAGTAAGAGCCAGTCTGGTCCTTCAACAGGATTTGATAAGACATATTTCTGTGTTTGTATGTGTGTGTGTGTGAATTTGACCAAGTGTGTATGTGCCCCGAATGAGTTTGTGTGCCTTAGCATGTACAGTACAGTACCTGGTAAATACAGGGAGGAGATGTACAGTACTGGCGGACGGCTCTGGCGGCTCCTGACTGGCGGACGGCTCTGACGGCTCCTGACTGACGGACGGCTCTGACGGCTCCTGACTGACGCGCGGCTCTAGCGGCTCAGGACAGACGGGCGGCTCAGATGGCGCTGGACAGACGGGCGGCTCAGACGGCGCTGGGCAGACGGGCAGCTCAGATGGCGCTGGGCAGACGGGCGGCTCAGACAGCGCTGGGCACACGGGCAGCTCAGACGGCGCAGGGCAGACGGACAGCGCAGGCGGCGCTGGGCAGACGGGCAGCTCAGGCGGCGCTGGGCAGACGGCAGACTCTGGCCTGCTGAGGCGCACAGTAGGCCTGGTGCGTGGTGCTGGAACTGGTGGTACCGGGCTGGGAACACGCACCACTGGGCGAGTGCGGGGAGCAGGAACAGGGCGTACTGGGCTCTGGAGATGTACAGGAGGCTTGGTGCGTGGTGCCGGAACTCGTGGTACCGGACTGGAGACACGCACCACTGGGCGAGTGCGGGGAGCAGGAACAAGGCACACTGGACTCTCGAGGCGCACTATAAGCCTGGTGCGTGGTACCTGCACTGGTGGTACCGGGCTGAGGGCACGCACCTCAGGGCGAGTGCGGGGAGAAGGAGACGTACAGGAAGCCTGGTGCGTGGTGTTGGCACTGGTGGTACTGGGCTGGTGCGAGGAGGTGGCACCGGATAGACCGGACCGTGAAGGCGCACAGGAGCTCTTGAGCARCGAGCCTGCCCAACCTTACCTGGWTGAATSCTCCCCGTAGCCAGGCCAGTGCGGCGAGGTGGAATAGCCCGCACTGGGCTGTGCTGGCTAACCGGSYACACCATGCYTAAGGCTGGTGCCATGTWCACCGGCCCGAGGAGACGCACTGGAGACCAGATGCGTTGAGCCGGCTTCATGGCACCTGGCTCGATGCCCAACCTAGCCCGGCCGATACGAGGAGCTGGGATGTACTGCACCGGGCTATGCACACGTACAGGAGACACCGTGCGCACTTCCGCATAACACGGTGTCTGCCCGTACTCTCATTCTCCACGGTAAGCACAGGGTTTTGGCGCAGGTCTCCTACCTGTACTCGCAAAATTCCCCGTGTGCCCCCCCCCAATACATTTTTGGGGCTGACTCTCGGGCTTCCAACCGCGCCGCCGTGCTGCCTCCTCATACCAGCGCCTCTCTGCCTTCGCTGCCTCCAACTCTGCCCTGGGACGGCGATATTCCCCTGGCTGAGTCCAGGGTCCTTTGCCATCCAGAATCTCTTCCCAAGTCCATGAATCCTGTGTCTTTCGCCGCTGCTGCTGCTGTCTCTTACCACGCTGCTTGGTCCTTGGTTGGTGGGTGGTTCTGTAACGGCAGATTTCCTCCTCTTCGTCTGAAGAGGAGGTGTAGCAGGGATCGGACAAAAGCGCAGCGTAGTTAGTGTTCATCATGTTTAATAACGACAAAAAACGTGAACACTACAAAATACGAAAACAACAAATGTGAAAAACCGAAACAGTCCTATCTGGTGCATAGACACAAAGACAGAAGACAACCACCCACAAAACCCAACACAAAACAGGCTACCTAAATATGGTTCCCAATCAGAGACAATGACTAACACCTGCCTCTGATTGAGAACCATATCAGGCCAAACATAGAAACGGAAAAACTAGACACACAACATAGAATGCCCACTCAGCTCACGTCCTGACCAACACTAAAACAACGAAAACACAAAAGAACTATGGTCAGAACGTGAATGTGTCGCACTGCTTTGCTTTATCTTGGCCAGGTCACAGTAAATGAGAACTTGTTCTCAACTAGCCTACCTGGTTAAATAAAGGTGAAATAAATAAAATAAAATATACAGGATCAGTATTTATAGGATCAGTACATATATAGGATCAGAATATATAGGATCAGTACATACATTTTCAGCTTCCATGAATTGGGGCTGTGTATTATCTTGCTGAAACATTTGACGATAGTGTGGCTGATTAACGGCACAACAATTGGTTTCAGGATCTCATCACTGTATCTCTGTGAAGTCAAATTGCCATCAATAAAATGCAATTGTGTTCATTGTCCATAGCTTATTCCTGCCCATACCATAACTCCACCGCCAACATGGGGCACTCTGTACACAACGTTGACATCAGCAAACCGCTCACCCACGCGACACCATACTGCCGTCTGCCCTTGTACAGTTGAAACTGGGATTTATCTGTGAAGAATCACACTTCTCCAGCGTGCCAGTGGCCATCGAAGGTGAGCATTTGCCCGCTGAAGTCGGTTTACGATGCCGAACGGCAGTCAGGTCAAGAACCTGGTGAGGACAACTAAAACGCTAATTAGCTTCCATGAGACGGTTTCTGACAGTTTGTGCAGATGTTCTTCGGTTGTGCAAACCCACAGTTTAATCAGCTGTCCGGGTGGCTGGTCTCAGATAATCCAGCAGGTGAAGAAGCCGGATGTGGAGGTCCTTGGCTGGCGAGGTTACACGTGGTCTGCGGTCGTGATGCCGGTTGGACCTACTGCCAAATTCTCTAAAACGACATTGGAGGCGGTCTATGGTAGAGAAATTAACATAAAACTCTCTGGCAACAGTTCTGGTGGACATTCCTGCAGTCAGCATGCCAACTGCATGCTCCCTCAAAACGCGAAACGTCTGTTTTAGAGTGGCCTGTTATTGTCCCCCAGCACAAGGTGCACCTGTGTAATAATCATGCTGTTTAATCAGCTTCTTGATATTCTACACCTGTCAAGTGTTTGGATTATCTTGGCAAAGGAGAAATGTTCACTAATAGAGATGAAAACAAATTTGTGCACAAAACAAGAGAGAAATAAGCTTTTTGAACGTATCTGGGATCTTTTATTTCAGCTCATGAAACATGGGACAAACAATTTACATGTTGCGCTAATATTTTTGTTCAGTAAATAATTAAGCAATGTTTGGTCATGCATTCCAGGAAGGAGGCTAGTGTGTGTGTGTTTGGAACATTATAAATGTTGAGTGGACATTAACACTAGTACAATGGGAACTAAGGATGTTCCTTGAACTAAGGACTGTTCCTTAAATAAGGACTGTTCCTTAAACTAAGGACTGTTCTTTGAACTAAGGACTGTTCCTTGAACTAAGACTGTTCCTTGAACTAAGGACGTTCCTTGAACTAAGGACTGTTCTTGAACTAAGGACTGTTCCTTGAAACTAAGGACTGTTCTTTGAACTAAGGATGTTCTTTGAAACTAAGGACTGTTCCTTGAACTAAGGACTGTTCTTTGAACTAAGGACTGTTCCTTAACTAAGGACTGTTCTTTGAACTAAGGACTGTTCCTTGAACTAAGGACTGTTCTTTGAACTAAGGACTGTTCTTT
>NW_019947569.1:5420-14761 GCF_002910315.2 Salvelinus sp. IW2-2015
TGTGGAGGTCCTTGGCTGGCGAGGTTACACGTGGTCTGCGGTCGTGATGCCGGTTGACCTACTGCCAAATTCTCAAACGACATTGGAGGCGGTCTATGGTAGAGAAATTAACATAAAACTCTCTGGCAACAGTTCTGGTGGACATTCCTGCAGTCAGCATGCCAACTGCATGCTCCCTCAAAACGCGAAACGTCTTGTTAGAGTGGCCTGTTATTGTCCCCCAGCACAAGGTGCACCTGTGTAATAATCATGCTGTTAATCAGCTTCTTGATATTCTACACCTGTCAAGTGTTTGGATTATCTTGGCAAAGGAGAAATGTCACTAATAGAGAGGAAAACAAATTTGTGCACAAAACAGAGAGAAATAAGCTTTTTGAACGTATCTGGGATCTTTTATTTCCAGCTCATGAAACATGGGACAAACAATTTACATGTTGCGCTAATATTTTTGTTCAGTGTAATAATTAAGCAATGTTTGGTCATGCATTCCAGGAAGGAGGCTAGTGTGTGTGTGTTGGAACATTATAAATGTTGAGTGGACATTAACACTAGTACAATGGGGAACTAAGGACTGTTCCTTGAACTAAGGACTGTTCCTTAAACTAAGGACTGTTCCTTAAACTAAGGACTGTTCTTTGAACTAAGGACTGTTCCTTGAACTAAGGACTGTTCCTTGAACTAAGGACTGTTCCTTGAACTAAGGACTGTTCCTTGAACTAAGGACGTTCCTAAACTAAGACTGTTCTTTGAACTAAGGACTGTTCTTTGAACTAAGGACTTTCTTGAACTAAGGACTGTTCTTTGAACTAAGGACTGTTCCGAACTAGACTGTTCTTTGAACTAAGGACTGTTCCTTGAACTAAGGACTGTTCTTTGAACTAAGGACTGTTCTTTGAATAAGGACTGTTCTTGAACTAAGGACTGTTCTTTGAACTAGGACTGTTCTTTGAACTAAGGAACTGTTCTTTGAACTAAGGACTGTTCTTGAAGCTAAGGACTGGTTCTTTGGAAACTAAGGACTGTTCTTTGAACCAAAGACTGTTCCTTGAACTAAGGACTGTTCCTTGAACTAGAAAACTGTTCCTTGAACTAAGAACTGCTCCTTGACAGCAAGACTGTCTCTTGAGGATGTACTGTATGTTCTGTGCCATTGGCCTCCACTACTGTGGTCTCTCAACGTCGTCACTCAACAGCCTTCCCGTAGTTGGCCAAAACCTTCTTCGTCTTTTCAAGTAGACAGTGTCCAACCTGGGTAAACTCTAAACGCAGAAAAGGATAGAGGTTGAGGGTAAGTTGTATATTTGACCTCAGTCATATCTTGATATTGGAGGTACTGAATTTCAGGAAAAATTTGTTGCTTTCCAGGATAGCTTTTTTTGTGTGGAACTCGACTTGAAGTAAATACATTTAACTTGTTTCCTCTGGTAAAATATTTACCGACCACTTTTTTCTTTTAGAAAATACATTTAGTTTGTGCACAAAACATGAGAGAAAATAAGCTTTTTTGAACGTATCTGGATCTTTTATTTCAGCTCATGAAACATGGACAAACAATTTACATGTTGCGCTAATATTTTGTTTCAGTGTAATAATTTAAGCAATGTTGGTCATGCATTCCAGGAAGCAGGCTAGTGTGTGTGTGTTGGAACATTATGAAAAATGTTGAGTGGACATTAACACTAGGTACAATGGGGAACTAAGAACTGCTCCTTGACAGCAGAGACTTGTCTCTTGAGGATTTACTGTATTTCTGGTGCCATTGGCCTCCACTACTGTGGTCTTCTCAACGTCGTCACTCACAGCCTTCCCGTAGTTGGCCAAAACCTCTTCGTCTTCTCAAGTAGACAGTGTCCAAACCTGGGAAACTCTAAAAGCAGAAAGATAGATAGAAGGTTGAGGGTAAGTTGTTATATTTGACCTCAGTCATATCTTGATATTGGAGGTACTGAATTTCAGAAAAATTGTTGGCTTTCCAGGATYGCTTTTTTTGTGTGGAACTCGACTTGGAAGTAAATACATTTAATTTGTTTCCTCTGGTAAAATATTACCGACCACTTTTTTCTTTTAGAAAATACATTTAGGTTTTAATCAAAAGTGCTTAAAGATGGTTTTTGATTGTTTTTTTTATATTGATGGTTTTTAATACTTTTTGATATTGATGGATTTTATATTTTTCATGTGAATGTGTTTTTTAATAATTTTTTATATTGATTGTTTTTAATAATTTTTGGTTTTGATAGTTTAATATGGTTCTAAGTGAGTAATTAACTTATTCATAACTGTCCAATTATCTTAGCAATAACAAAGTAATAAATTAAAGTATTTTGTATTTGTATTTGTACAAATTTCATTTCTTATGTATCTTTCTTTTGTAGGTGGTTTGTAATATTGTCTTGTGTCCTCCTCGGCAGTGGTGGAAAAAGTACCCAATTGTCATACTGGAGTAAAAGTAAAGATACCTTAATAGGAAATTACTCAAGTAAAAGTGAAAGTCACTCAGTAAAATACTACTTGTCTTTAAAAGTATTTGGTTTTTAAATATACTTAAGTCTCAAAAGTAAATCATTTTAAATTCCTTATTTGGACCAAACCAGATGGCACAATTGTTTGTGTTTTTTTTTATTTTTACGGATAGCCAGGGTCACACTAACATTCAGACATCATTCAGAAATAAAGCATTTGTGTTTAGTGAGTCGCCGAATCAGAGGAAGTAGAGATGACCAGGGATGTTCTCTTAATAAGTGCGGGAATTGGACCATTTTCCTGTCCTGCTAAGCATTCAAAATGTAACGAGTACTTTTGGGTGTCAGGGAAAATGTATGGAGTAAAAAGTACATACTTTCATTAGGAATTTAGTGAAGAAAAAGTAAAAGTTTTCAAGAATATTTCAAGTAAAGTACAGATACTACAAAAAACTACTTTAGTAGTACTTTAAAGTATTTTTCTTTTAAATACTTTAAGTACCATTGCTCCATGGCCATATGTTGACAGGTTTGTATACCTAAGAGAGAACTTACCCTCGTAAAACTGACTATCCTACCGATCCTCGACTTCAGCGATGTCATCTACAAAATAGCTTCCAATACTCTACTCAGCAAACTGGATGCAGTTTATCACAGTGCCATCCGTTTTGTTACTAAAGCACCTTATACCACCCACCACTGCGACCTGTATGCTCTAGTCGGCTGGCCCTCGCTACATGTTCGTCGTCAGACCCACTGGCTCCAGGTCATCTACAAGGCTATGCTAGGTAAAGCGCCGCCTTATCTCAGTTCACTGGTCACGATGGCAACACCCACCCGTAGCACGCGCTCCAGCAGGTGTATCTCACTGATCATCCCTAAAGCCAAAACCTCATTTGGCCGCCTTTCCTTCCAGTTCTCTGCTGCCTGCGAACTGAACGATTGCAATTCTGATGGAAATATTCTCCTCAACACTTAACAATCTGCTAATCTGAGCACTAACCAAATCGCTGCACTACAATAAGTCCAAATCAGGATATAATAGCCCACCCATTACTAACCTCATCCCCCATACTGTTTTATTATTTACTTTTCTTGCTCTTTTGACACCAGTCATCTCTAACTCGCACAATGATAAATCTGAATGAAATTTAATTCCCAAGTTAAATCGGCTCAAATTGTAATTAATTCCCCCTATCGGCCTATTTAATGCCTACCTCCTCATGCCTTTTGCCACCATTGTCTAATTAACTCTTTTATTTATTTTCCCCCCTAACTAATGTTATTTGACTTGATTAATTGTTTAACTCCATGTTAACTCGTGGTTGTTGTCTGTTCACAACCTCTAAAATGCTTTAATCTTGGGCCAAGTCGCAAGTTGCATGACTGTCCACAACACCAACCGTTATTTAGTGATATAATAGTGATTGTAATCTTTAAGCTTACACTCCAACTAACTGAAGGAAACTGAAGCATCAACTGTGAGAACTCAAATTAAGAGACAGCAAGAGGAAGGACAAGCAAGACGGTGAAGGGGGATGACGACGAAGAGCGCACACCAACAAGGCTGACCACATTAAATGCTGTTACTTTGTAGTAGGGCCTGCTTTTTCAATCCTGGGAAAATCATTGAATCAAAGTTTCGCCAAAACCATAACAACTCGGTTCAACTGTAAACAAGCCTTCCTCAGGGCTTAATTTGAAGTTTGTACAGGTTATTGTGTAATTTTCAAGAAGCCAACGGCAAGTGTGTACAGTACTAAGGATGTCACAGCAGGTAACAGTAACTAGTGAATGGTCACAGCAGGTGAACGAGACTAGTGAATGGTCAAAGCAAGGTAAACAGGACTAATGGAATGGTCACAGGCAGGTAACAGTACTAGTGAGAATGGGTCACAGCATGGTGACAGGACTAGTGACTGGTTCAACACCAGGTAGCATACAGATAGTGATGTCACAGGCAGGGTAACAGTGACTAAGAATGGTTCACCAGAGTAAACAGACTAGTGAATGGTCACAGCAGGTGACACAGGTATAGGATAATGGTCACAGCAGTACAGACAGTGAATGGTACAAGCAGTAACAAGCTAGTGAATGGTCACAGCAGGTAAACAGTCATAGTGAATGGTCACAAGCAGGTAACACAAGTACTAGTGAATGGTCACAGCAGGTACAAGGATCAGTGAAATGGTCAAACAGCAAGTAACAGACTAGTGAATGGTCACAGCCTAACAGTAGTACAGTGAATGGTCACAAGCAGGTAAACATACTAGTGAATGGTCACAGCAGTAACAGGACTAGTGAATGGTCACAGCAGGTAACAGGACTAAGTGAATGGCTACAGCAAGAGTACAAGGACTAGTGAATGGCACAGCAAGGTAACAGACTAGTGAAATGGTCACGCAGGTAAACAGTACTAGTGAATGTCACAGCAGGTAAGACTAGGATGGTCAACAGCAGGTAGGAACTAAAGGAACTCACAGCAGGTAAACAGGACTAGTGAATGGTCACAGCAGGTAACAAGAACTAGTGAATGGTCAACAGCAGTAACAGACTAAGTGAATGCAAGATGGTACAGGACTAAAGCGGAGAGGAAACAAGTAGTAAGCTGAATGGTCACCAGGTACAGTACTAGTGAATGGTCACAGAGTAACAGTACTGTGAAGGTCCAGAGAGTGAAACAGGCTATGAATGGTCACAGCAGAAACAGGACTAGAGAATGGTCACCAGGTAACGGACTAATGTGAATGGTCAACAGTAAACAAGTAGTATGAATGGTCACAAAGGTACAGACTAGTGATGGTCACAGCAGGTCAAGACTAGTGATGGTAACGCGGTAAAGAACAGTGAAATGCGTCACAGCAGGTAAACAGGGATAGGAATGGTCACAGCAGGTAAACAGTAGTAGTGAATGGTCACAAGGTCAGACAGGACTAGTGAATGGTCACAGCAGGTAAACAGGACTAGTGAATGGTCACAGCAGGTAAACAGGACTAGTGAATGGTCACAGCAGGTAAAACAAGTAATAGTGAGGTCACAGCAGGAAACAGTACTAGTGAAATGGTCACAAGCAGGTAAACAGACTAGTGAAAATGGTCACAGCAGGTAAACAGGACTAGTGATGTCACACAGGTGACAGGACTAGTGAAATGGTACACAGCAGTGAACAGGACTAAGTGAATGGTCACAGCAGAGTAAACAGACTAGTGAATGGTCACAGCAGGTACAAGACTAGTTGAATGTCACGCAGGTAAACAGTAACTAGTGAATGGTCACAGCAGGTAACAGGCTAGTGAATGGCACAGCAGGTACGACAGTGATGTACACAGGTAAACAGTACTTAGTGATGTCAAGCAGTACAGGACTAAGTGAATTGGACAGAACAGGGCTAATATCCGCCTGTAACTTACTAAGGAACACTAGTGATGGAAGTCACGATACAGCGGTTAATCAGAGTTAAACTATCAGTGAAAGATCGACAGCAACAGGTTCACAGCTAGTGATGTCACCACGCAAGTACAAAGTAATGTGGCAAGCAGTCAACCTACGTACTAGTAACAGTAAAAGTAATAGTGAAATGTTCAACAGCAAGGTAAACAAGTAACTAGGTGAATGGTCACAGCAGGTAAACAGGACTAGTCAATGTCACAGCAGAGTTAACAGGCTAGTGAATGGTCACGCGGTAACAATAAGTAAGTGAGTCCAGCAAGTACAGTACTAAGGAATGGTCAACAAAGCAAGGTAAAACAGTAACTAAGTGAATGTCACAAGCAGGTAACAGGAACTAGTGAATGGTCACAGCAGGTACAAGGAGCTAAGTGAATGGTCACAGCAGGTAAACAGTACTAGTGAATGGTCACAGCAGGTAAACAGGACTAGTGAATGGTCACAAGCAGGTAAACGGACTAGTGAATGGTCACAGCAGGTAACATAGACTAGTGAATGGTCACAGCAGGTCAACCTAGTGAATGGTCACAGCAGGTACAAACTAGTGAATGGTCAAGCAGGTACAGACTAAGTGAATGGTCACCACGCAGGTAAACAGGACTAGTGATGTCACAGAAACAACTAGTGAATGGTCACAAGCAGGTAAACAGTACTAGTGAATGGTCACACAGCGTAAACATACAGTGAATGGTCACAGCAGGTAAACAGGACTAGTGAATGTCACAGCAGGTGACAGACTAAGTGAATGTCACAGCAAGGTCACAGAGTGACAGGAATGAATGGTCCAGCTACAGACTAAGCGAAGCAGGAACGAAGTGAATGGTCAAGCAGCAAGACAAGTACTAGTGATGGTCACAGGCAGGTAAACAAAGCGTGACGAGTGAATGGTCACAGAGCAGGTAAACAGGACTAGAGTGAATGGTCACAGCAGTAACAAGACTAGTGAATGGTCAACAGCAAGGTAACAACTACGTGATGGTCAACGCAGAACAGGACTAAGGTGACGGTCAACTTTCCCAAGACCAGTATGAAAGTACACAAAGTGTAGTCACATATGTTTCTGTTCCAGTTCCCGTCTGAAGTGACATCTCCTCCTCCAGCTGCTGTGTAGTCCATCGTAATTGGTTTCACATTTTTGGGGGTTTTAAAAGTGTAATGAGGAGTTTGTTTCATATTTGTGTTTTTTCATTAGAAATGGTTGCTTATGGGTACCATCATGTATGTGTAAAATATTACTGTTTTCAGGTGTATCCTGTTTCATTCTTGAGATGTTTCTACAAATTGATTGGAGTCCACCTGTGGTAAATTCAATTGATTGGACATTATTTGGAAAGGCACACACTTGTCTATATAAGGTCCCACAGTTGACAGTGCATGTCAGAGCAAAAACCAAGCCATGAGGTTGAAGGCATAGTCCGTAGAGCTCCGGTACAGGATTGGGTCAAGGCAGAGACCTGGGGAAGGGTAACTAAACATTTCTGCAGCATTGAAGGTCCCCAAGAACGCAGTGGCCTCCATCATTCTTAAATGGAAGAAGTTTGGAACATCCAAAACTCTTCATGGAGCCGGCCGCCCGGCCAAACTGAGCAATCGGAGGAGAAGGGCCTTGATCAGGGAGGTGACTCTGACAGAGCTCCAGAGTTCCTCTGTGGAGATGGGAGAGACTTCCAGAAGGACAACCATCTCAGCGGCACTCCACCAACCAGGCCTTTATGGTAGAGTGGCTAGATGGAAGCCTCTCCTCATTAAAAGGCACATGACAGCCCGCTTAGAGTTTGCCAAAAGGCACCTAATGGACTCTCAGACCATGAGAAACAAGATTATTTGGCCTGAATGCCAAGCGTCATGTCTGGAGGAAACCTGGCGCCATCCCTTCGGTGAAGCATGGTGTGGCAGCATCATGCTGTGGGGGTGTTTTTCAGCTGAAGGGACTGGGAGACTAGTCAGGATCGAGGGAAAGATGAACGGAGCAAAGTAGAGAGAGACCGTTGATGATATCCGTCTGCAGAGCGCTCAGGACCTCAGACTGGGGCGAAGGTTCACCTTCTAACAGGACAACGACCCTAAGCACACAGCCAAGACAACGCAGGAGTGGCTTCGGGACAAGTCTCTGAATGTCCTTGAGTGGCCCTGCCAGAGCCCGTGCAGCAACGTTCCCCATCCAACCTGAAAGCGCTTGAGAGGATCTGCAGAGAAGAATGAGAGAAACTCCCCAAATACCGGTGTGCCAAGCTTGAGGCATCATACTCAAGAAGACCCGAGGCTGTAATCGCTGCCAAAGGTGCTTAAACAAAGTTCTGAGTAAAGAGTCTGAATACTTATGTAAATGTGATATTTCAGTTTTTTTTATTTGATACAATTTCAAAAATTTCTTACAGACAATTTTTTGCTTTATGGGGTATTTGTGTGTAGATTGATAAAAAAATAAAAAATAAATAAACATTAGAATAAGGCTGTAATGTAACAAAATTTGTAAAAAGTCAAGGGGTCTTAAATAAGTTGGGGAATGCACTGTATATCCATTGTTCAGCAGTAATGGAATGTTTGTACCTATATATTTGGCTGTGATTTGTGGTTGTCCCACCTAGCTATCTTAAAATGAATGCACTAACTGTAAGTTGCTCTGGATCACATATTCCCAAACTGGGATAAGCACAATGCTGTTGGGAGTACGCCAAATAAAAATGTGATTCACATTTAAAAAATTAATAATAATAATAATAATGTTTTCACATTTTCAAACAGTCCATTTATATTTTCCAACGGGGCTATACATTTGGCTGAGGTTATTTTCTCGCCTGAGTCGCCTCGTTTCACTGCCCAAAAATGTATTAAACCATCTAGTGTTCAGCAGAATAACAACACAGTGTCAAATACAGGGAGCCTAGTCAAGGAATTAATATCCTATCACATTAACCGTTACTGTTTCACAGGAATAACGGTCCTTATTTAGCCAAATGTAGCTGCTGCTCATGTTTGTACTGTTAGCGCAAAAGCCATGCCAGGGAGACATAGTGAAGTGGTAACGTGCGTGCAAGCAGTTGCTCCCGACGCCACTTGGGTACACTGCAGCCTGACAGCTTGAAATACGTTTTGACACTACAAGGACAATGGTTAACTTTGTTAAAGCAAGGACCCTGAACTCCTGTGCATTTTATGAGCTATGCAATGATATGGACAACGACCATGTAACACTTTTACAATTGATAGAAGTGTGCTGGTTATAAATGGGCAAAGTTTTGACCCGTTTTTTAAAATTGAGAGACGAGCTTAAAGTTTTCTTTACTGACCATCATTTTCACTTGTCTGACCGCTTGCGTGATGACGAGTTTCTCACACGACTGGCCTATCTGGGTGATGTTTTCTCTCACACGACTGGCCTATCTGGGTGATGTTTTCTCTCACACGACTGGCCTATCTGGGTGATGTTTT
>NW_019947569.1:15471-16635 GCF_002910315.2 Salvelinus sp. IW2-2015
GAATGATCTGAATCTAGGATTACAGGGACTCTCCGCTAATATATTCAAAGTGCGGGACAAAATTGAGGCTATGATTAAAAAGTTAGAGCTTTTCTCTGTCTGCATTAACAAGGACAACACACAGGTCTTTCCATCATTGTATGATTTTTTGTGTGCAAATGAACTTCAAGCTTTACGGACAATGTCAAACTGAACTCAAGCTTACGGACAATGTCAAATGAACTCAAGCTTACGGACAATGTCAAATGAACTCAAGCTTACGGACAATGTCAAATGAACTCAAGCCTACGGACAATGTCAAATGAACTCAAGCTTACGGACAATGTCAAATGAACTCAAGCCTACGGACAATGTCAAATGAACTCAAGCCTACGGACAATGTCAAATGAACTCGAACTTACGGACAATGTCAAACGTGATTTAGCGAAGCACCTGAGTGAGTTGGGTGCGCAGTTACTTTCCCGAAACGTATGACACAAACAACTGGATTTGTTATCCCTTTCATGCCCTGCTTCCTGTCCACTGACCGATATCTGAACAAGAGAGCCTCATCGAAATTGCAACAAGCGGTTCTGTGAAGCCACTGCCAGATTTCTGGATAGGGCTGCGCTCAGAGTATCCTGCCTTGGCAAATCGCAATATTGACTATTGACTATTGCCTTTAGCAAAAAAATATGATTATTTGTCTCTCTGAAATGAAACCATCAATTGATAGATTTCCAACCAATACATGTCTGTCATCGAACGATCCATGCCATGATTAGAGAGTGAAAAAACATACCAATTGCTTTCATAAGTGCTTTAAATAATAAAATATAATTTACCAACATTTCTGAAAATGGATATGCTGTAAGGCAGGGGTGTCAAAGTCAAATGGACGGAGGGCCAAATAAAAAATTTAGCTACAAGCCGAGGGCCGGACTGTTCGAATGTTCATAGAAATTTTTTTAAATGACGCATATAGTCTAGTGAACCTAATTGAACCTACTGAAAACCTAACAAATATATTCCAATATGATCAGATAAATAAAGCAATATTTTCTTATGGCTCTGTCAGTAATCTTTAATTTTCAACAGACACAAAAGACAAATTTCCTTTATATAAAAATCCCCATAACATGAACATTAAATGAAAGAAACCGGTATTCAAGGCACCATCAGTAG
>NW_019947569.1:19615-21159 GCF_002910315.2 Salvelinus sp. IW2-2015
AGAGAGAGAGAGAGAGAGAGAGAGAGAGAGAGAGAGAGAGAGAGAGAGAGAAGCTATGGGGCCCTCCTCAGTGCTTTATTGAGATTGCAGTGGTGCCAGACAGGCAAGGCTTCAACATAACATACCACTGAGGCTGTGTGGAAAGCACACCCAGGGTGACACTAATTGATTTCAACCCCAAATCTCCAAATTGACCAGATAATATTAGATACATCCAAGCTGTTCAAACTATCAACATTTATTCAGCTTTTCAAATGTAGCTTTTTCTCTGTCTCTACAGCTTGCTCCCACTGAGCGTTTTGTCAAACTAAATTCCACTGGTGCTCCTCTTGCGTTTTCCAACACAAAAACTATTAATTACAACTTTAAAGGAATCCGACATTAATGAGATGCTATCAGAACCCTAGCAGGTCTGACAGTTAGGCTCAGTACTAGTCTTCTTGGCATGTCAACATATTGTATCTCCATTTCTTCACCCGCAAATGAAAGTGAAATTGTGTTGCCGCTAGTTCTGCCGTTGCTAAAATTAGTACATTGACTGCAAACCTGCACCGACACGGACTCAGTTTCAAACACACTAAATATTTAATGTGCTAGAAATGTCTTTCTGTGCTCTGAGACATGATATGTGTCCCAAATGGCAACATATCCCATTTGAATACAGTGAAAGTAGTGCACTAAACTCTTAGAAAAAAGGGTTCCTAAAGGGTTCTTTAGCTGTCCCCATAGGAAAACCCTTTTTGGTTCCAGGTAGAACCATTTTGGTTCCAGGTAGAACCATTTTGTGTTCCATGTAGAACCCTTCCCACAGAGGGTTCTACATGGAACACAAAATGGTTCTACCTGGAACCAAAAAGGGTTCTACCTGGAGACAAAAAAGGGTTCTTCAAAGGGTTCTCTTACTGGTGACAGCCCCAAAAAACTTTTTTAGGTTCTAGATAGAACCCTTTTGGTTCCATCTAGAAACATTTGCGGCAGGTAGCCTAGTGGCTAGAGCGTTGGGCCAGTAACTGAAAGGTTGCTAGATCGAGTCCCCGAGCTGACAAGATAAAAATCTGTCATTCTGCCCCTGAACAAGGCAGTTAACCCACTGTTCCCCGGTAGGCCGTCATTGTAAAATAAGAAGTTGTTCTTAACTGACTTGCCTAGTTAAATAAAATAATACAACTCTGGGTTCCATGATGAGTGTACAAAGGAAATACGTTGACATTGGGGAGGAAAACAGTCTGTCATAGCTAATAAACAGAACCACTTCATAATTGCCATACATGGTTTAAATCAAATAAACATAATGGCAACATGAACAATCTTATGTTACACCCGTAAAGGATTCACATTTCACAAAGACTGAATTGCTGTCTTTCTCTATGTCTCCTCATCCACACCGGTTCGCCAAACATCACCTTGAAACCGGGTCGTCACAGTGTGACAGAGTGGGAGGGTCGTCACAGAGTGGGAGGGTCGTCACAGAGTGACAGAGTGGGAGGATCGTCACAGAGTGGGAGGGTCGTCACAGAGTGGGAGGGTCGTCACAGAGTGGGAGG
>NW_019947570.1:0-15076 GCF_002910315.2 Salvelinus sp. IW2-2015
AAAAACAAGCCCAGACCATTATTCCTCCTTCACCAAACTTTAACAGTTAGCACTATGCATTGGGGCACGGTAGCGTTTTCTGCCAAACAAGATTCGTCCGTCAGACACAGATGGTGAAACATGATCCATCACTCCAGAGAAAAGGCATTTCCACTGCTCCAGAGTCCAATGGGCGGCGAGCTTTACACCACTCCAGCTGACACTGGCATTACGCATGATGATCTTAGGCTTGTAATGTGGCTGCTGGCCATGGACACCAATTTCATTAAAGCTCCTGAGGAACAGTTCTTGTGCTGACATGCTTCCAGAGCAGTTTGGAACTCGAAGTGAGTGTTGCAAACCGAGGACATGGCAATTTATATTGCGCATCAGCACTCGGCAGTCCCATTCTGTGAGCTTGTGTGGCCTACACTTCCCGGCTGAGACGGTTGTTGCTCCTAGACGTTTCCACTTCCAATAACAGCACTGCAGTTGACCAAAAGCAGCTCTAGCAAGGCAAAAATTTAACAAACTGACGGTTGGAAAGGTGGCATCTTATGACGGTGCCCCATGAAAGTCATTGAGGTCTTTAATAAGGCCATTCTACTGCCAATGTATGTCTATGGAGAATGAATGGGTGTGCTCAATTTATACACCCGTCAGCAAGGTGTGGCTGAAATAGCCGAATCAACTCATTTGAAAGTGTGTCCACATACTACACCAGGTGTGTGAGCCTTTCCAAATCATGTCCAATCAATTGAAGTTACCACAGGTGAACTCCAATCAAGTTGTAGAAACATCAAGGATGATGCCTAGTTAAATAAAGGTTAAATAAAAAATGATCAATGGAAACAGGATGCACATGAGCTCAATTTCGAGTCTCATAGTAAAGGGTCTGAATACATTTGTCAGAATATCCAAAAAACTGTTTTTGCTTGTCATTATGGATATTGTGTGTAGATTGATGATAAAAAAAATATATATATTTAATCAATTTTAGAATAAGGCTGTAACGTAACAAAATGTGGAAAAAGTCAAGGGGTCTGAATAGTTTTTGAATGCAACACACACACTGTATTTTACCTTTTTAAGACTTCCTGGTAGATGTTTTCGAAGACCCATTTTACATCTGTTTCACCAGAAATCAGATCCTTTGCCTATTCCACATTTTCAGGATGGAAAATGGTCAAACAATTAATATATACCTTCACTTAATAAATTACTCAGCTTTCACTTGACACCAAATTTGATGTGCTGCTATGAACGTCACTTTAGTGCCCATGGGTTCCCGTATGTTATGTAAAGTCCCGCGTGCTGAGAGGTGTATGTAACATCCTATGAATGAGAGATTATGAGTGTATGTAACATCCTATAAATGAGAGATTATGAGTGTATGTAACATCCTATGAATGAGAGATTATGAGTGTATGTAACATCCTATGAATGAGATACTGGCCCCTGTAACATCCCTCTAATTCTGTTTCAGTCAAGTAGTCAGGAGGACAACCCATGGGGCTTTCTTTAGCTCTGTCTCCAGGCTACAACCCACCGGTGCTGCTATTGCTGACACTTAATCCGCTCTGGGTAGGCCTGGGTGATACGACTCATATAGGCCTACACACACCCATATCGCAATTACACTGAAGAGGCCTATACACAAAACTGTAGGTCTAAAATCACTAATAAAAATAACAGTGGAAGAAAACATGAAAGTCGTTCTACTCTACTGCTACGCTGATGGCTAAGAGTGTTGGGCCAGTAACCGAAAGGTTGCTGGTTTGAATCCCCGAGCCAGCAAACTGGAAAAATCTGCCGTTTTGGCCTTGAGCAAGGCAATTAACCAACAACTGCTCCCCGGGCGCTGATGATGTGGGCGTTGATTAAGGCAGCCCCCCACACCTCTGATAAATGCAGAAGACACATTTCGGTTGAATGCATTCAGTTGTGCAACTGTCTAGGTGTTCCTTATCCCTTCCACTTTCTGATGACAGTCTCCTGATGCCTAATCTGAACGTTTTCTGATGACAGTCTCCTGATGCCTAATCTGAACGTTTTCTGAACCCGCCACTTAACCTACTTTTGATCAGGATAATGATATACAGGCATGCAAAGAAAAACACACCATCACCACCAAGCCATCTGAGATATCAGAATGTATATATGAACAAATGGCGAGCAAACACACAACCTGTCATCTGTACTGTAATATCCTCAAACTCTCACATTGAACCATTCACAGTGAAACAAGTGCTGTATCATGCTAGTCAGTAAACCAGCKAAGTTACTCAAACTGCTTCTCTCTTGTTCTCACTCAATCCCCRGTTCCATTTTAGGACAACCAGCTGAAAYGAAACGGATACAAACGCAACATGAACCCACTAAACTCCTGACTACTTGTAGATTGCAATCTAGACCTATAAAGTAATACATTGAGGCCACACACAGTGTGGTATTGCTATCCTTGTGGGGACCAAAGAATTGATTCCCATCCAAAATCTTATTTTCCCTAAATCTATGCCTAACTCTAACCCCTAACACTATGCCTAACCCTAAATTAGCATTTTTCATAATTAGGGACTGACAAAATGTCCTTGTTTTACTATCCTTGTGGGGACTTGGTACCACAAGGATAGTTCTCTCTCACACACACACACAGTATAAAATGTGAAATAAAAAAAAGGTAGTGAAACATTTTAACAGCTGTGAAACAGACTCGAGGATGTAGCAAAACCTACCAAACGCTGAATAGAAACTATTTTCCGTTTCACACTACTGCCACCCACCTCTCTTGTTTATCTTCCCCTCTTACTTCCTGTCTCCCCCGATTGCTCTTCATCTCTCCTCACAGATGTAAACAGACTTACCCTCTGCAGCACATGCTCTCCTTCCCCRTTCTCCATAACGGGGAAGAATCACCGCAGGCAGGGTAACTCCTGTTCTTAATGGAGGGGTAGGAATGTAAATGTATCCTAGGTTTTAAGCTTCCACYGTGCATTTCAGAATCTATGCATCTCCAGATAGCCATGCATCTCCCAAAGACCATCCCACAAGTGCGAAGAAGAGGTGGAGAAAGAAAGAGTGAGAGGTGCATGGAAAAAAGGGGACAGACCAATGCACTCTATTAACCGGCTGCTCGCTCAGCAACCAATCCAGTCAGGCTGATTTTCTAATGTCCCCCGTCAACCAATCACTGTCGGTCTGGCCCACACACACACCAGAGAGGGAGAGATAAAGGTGGGGGTTGGCCATTAAAAGAGGTAGATGAAAAGAGGGGGGCTTTGGAAGTCAAAGGGAGAGAAAGCACGAGAGAGAGGGGGGTGGAGTTCCTCAGGGTTCAGTCTCAATAGCTTAATTATTCAGTTCCTGATAGCAGGGACGGTCATACCGACCGGCAGACACAGTACAGTCTGTGTGAGGGAGATGTTCAACACGATGCAGAAAAAAAGTCGAAATCAGCTCTGTTTGGTGTTTTGATAGGAGCAAAAAATATGACCATGGGTGAAAAGGGCTGCGTTCACAAAGGCTGCCCAATTCTGATKTTTTTTTCACTAATTGGTCTTTTGACCAATCACAAATGTTTTCACATATGTTTTCAGKGCTGATCTGATTAGTTAAAAGACCAATTAGTGAAAAAAAGATCAGAATTAGCTGCCTGTCTAAACACTGCCAATGCATCAAAAACAAAAAATAGGATTAAAATAGAAATACTGCGAATCATCTTCTAGCAGGTTCGGTCACTTGCTGATGAGTCGTACAGAAAACCATACAATTGCTACCTATCTCCCACTCTGTTCTAAGTGTTTGTATGCCGTCTGCGAGAGAGGGAAGTCAGTAAGACTAATTTGCATGACTCACTGTACTCAACAGGGAAGTGAAAACAGTCAGTCAGAGGAAGAACCAAATGAGACAGATGGAGATCAGCCTCCACCGTGGGAAACATAGCCTAACCTTAATACACCAGGCGTAACTCAATAGACCTTGAAAAGACGAACATGTCCCCTTCAGCCCTCTACTACAGTGTAATAACAGGTCAAGGGGCCTCCGATCATAGTGACATCCTGAATGAGGCAGGTCTGTGTGAGTCATAGAGAAATTCCATTAGAGACCCCATTTACATCTGATCGGAAAGATGTGATTGTAGAATTCATTCTGTGCATTCACTTTTCTGAATTTTATTTTTTACATAAATCACCTTTTAGTAGACTAACGTTTGGTTTTGATTTGTCCCAGTAAGATCTCTAAAGCAGGGCTCTCCAACCCCACTGTCCTGTATATTCACTCCAACCCTAATCTAGCGCACCTGGGATTCTAATAATTAGCTGGTTGATAAGAGGAATCAGGTTAGTTACAACTGGGGTTGGAGCAAAAACCTACAGGAGGGTAGCTCTCCAGGAACAGGGTTGGAGCAAAAACCTACAGGAGGGTAGCCCTCCAGGAACAGGGTTGGAGCAAAAACCTACAGGAGGGTAGCCCTCCAGGAACAGGGTTGGAGCAAAAACCTACAGGAGGGTAGCTAGCCTCCAGGAACAGGTTGGAGCAAAAACCTTTAGAGGAGGGTAGCTCTCCAGACAGGGTTGGAGAGCCCTGCTCTAGTGTCCTTCCTGGAAGCCCTGAGGCAGAAAGAAGACTGGACAAGAAATCAAAGTTCATGAACCCCTGGCTGTCCTCACAGAAGGGGTTGGAACTTGGAAAGCTTGAAAACAAGGTGTTCAATGGTAAACAGGTGATGTCATGATCATTCCATTTCCAGACAGGACTAAGAACACAAATGCTTATCATTTGGGACTTGACCCCTAATATGACTTGTGTCTGTGACTGAGCATGTAGCCTATGTTATGACATAAACATGCACAAATGGTAGGCTTCTGGCTCTCTGTCTCATGGTGACAAATAGAGCAGCTCCAGTGCAGTCAGGAGTGTAGCTGAACCAGGAGGGGGGGGTCTTGCTATTGTCCTGTTAGCAGCCACAAGCTGCAGGGGGAGTCCCAGTTCCAGAGCCAGGGTACCAGACTCCAGTAGGCTCAACCTGCTGAGCTCATGACTGTGTCCAGCAGTCCCAGTGTGTGGGAGTGAGTTCTGACGTTCCCAGTGTGTGCCTGTGTCAGTCAGCTGGCTTTACCCCTGCCTTTGTCTGCTCAGCCCTGCCAGAGCTGCTGAGTCTCCAGACAGAACAATGATGCTTCTTGGTGTCAAAGCTCCCTTTAGAAAGGGCTAACATGTGCCCACTTAACCCAACCATTTACATCAACACCTTTGACCCAAATCAAGGATGTAAAGGGTCAATTTTGTAGTATAGGATTAGCAATCACAGATTATGCCCACTACAATAAAGCAGCCGTGTGCCTGGTAATTAGCTAGTAACTATGTCAGCATATCAACAATGTTAAGCGATGGAGACTACTTCAAATCTCACAGAGTCTGATAATTCAATGTCTGTAATGGAACTTTGTCTTGCACGTGACAGCTTGAGCACTTCAAACTTTAAAAAGACAATCAGTGATACGACATAACATGCCCCACACACGCTGTCATGTTGTTGTGTTTTGTTTAGAGGTCAGGGTCCACACGCAATAGAAATATTTGACTCTCCAGAGTCTACATGGCAAGGAAGCGTCCCACAAACATAATCAGAAAGCATCACCATGGAGGCAGAATACAGTGGTTTCTATACTCATTCACAACTACCTGTACTCGGCAGCATCGTTTTACTATCTATATGTCTGCAATTTTTTATATTTAACCTTCATTTAACTAGGCAAGTCAGTTAAGAACAAATTCTTATTACAATGACAGCCTAGGAACAGTGGGTTAACTGCCTTGTTCAGGGGCAGAATGACAGATTTTATCCTAGTCAGCTCGGGAATTCATCTAGCAACCTTTCGGTTACCAGCCCAACGCTCTAAACACTAGGCTACCTGCCGCCCATATAACAGCCTACTGTACCAATAGCAACCTATATTCAAACCAGGTGAATATATGATCTAAGAAAAGGTGCTGCGTCATTCACATGGCAAAGTGTTGGAAATGGGATTATAATTTCCCACCACACCCACTCAGCTAGGTTAGAGCGTTGGTCCCACAACCGAAAAGCTCGCTAGTTCGAATACCCGAKCCGACAAGATRAAAAATCTGTCAGACGTGCCCTTGAGCAAGTACCTACATTTGCTCCAGGGGTGCCGTACTACTATGGCTGACCCTGATAACACATTTCACTGCAATTGCACCTTGTATGTGAAAATAAAACATATTGTTTTATGTATTTTTTACTCAAGTGTTGACTATGTGTAGGTTTATAACAAGTCTGGTCCTGTTCTTTATTAGCGATTTGACATGTCTGCAACAGACCCTATGATCTAGGCCTACTTAGTACAAGTGGGGGTATGTTACCAGATGTGATCTTTTCTGGGCTATAGCCCATGTGTGGCTGTACTGAGAAAAATGGTAATTGCGTCTTTCTGTGGGCACTAACTCCGCCATAGGTTTGTTCAACAAAGCCTATAGGGGAATTGAATGGTGTTTTTGGAGGGTTTGTGGATAAACGCCGAAGGGTCTGTTGCAAACACAGGTTAAGGAGATGTTATACGTTTTGTTCTATGAGAATCATCATCAGCTAATGTCACTGTGAATTAATGTAAATTTAAATAAAACACAAAGCAAATAAAGGCTTCATCRTTAATAAAGGTCATGTTAACTGTCTGCTATGATCTCAGAAAAAAAACACATCAGATCTCCTGAGCCTGTATTAACCGCAGACCTTATTTTCTGCCTTTATTGCAAAATCCTATTGTTTCGCCATTCATTTTYCCCCATGGATGAACGAGCCAGAGGTAGCTCATTTCCAGGTTTTAGGACYACAAGCTGTATTGTTAGCCATGGACTCATGCAGTAGAGTGTTGTCTAGGCTTTATGAATGTCAACATCAGTTTGTGATACAGCCAAGCTATAAACATACACATGCTGAGAGAGAGAGAGGACTTAAAGGAATAGGCTAGTTCCCCGTTAGAAAAGTGTAAATCTAGATACTATTTGGTAGGTTAACTTCATGACCACACACAGACAGACAGAATCCTGRCAGAGTTTGGGAAATATTGAGCCTTGATATTGAGAGGAGGACAGAAAAGAAGGGTACAGACAATGGTCAATTTGAGGCTCGCATATGTGGTCCAGTCAGCTCAACAAAGTTCTGGCCCGGATATGGACTACCATCTCTCCCAACTGCACACAATCGTCAGGGTCTTATTCGTTAGGAAACACTGTAGCAAAACATTTTGCAACAGAAAACAATTAATGAATATGACACTGCTGAACTCGAATGTCAGGAGGAGAACAGGGAAATACCCCCGTGTGACACAATGGTAAACTGCCTTTCAAGATAACTCAGTATCTTCAATAAAATAATTTGAGGTCAGGGATCCAATAGTGATGAAACGGTGGATTTAAACATTGAAATGTACCATAAGAAGTTTTAGCTACAGTAAACGTCCTGTAGCTACGGTAGAGAGAGGGGGAGACATGAGACATTGGGAGTCCACGAGGTGATACCCTCTGACCACCCCGGGCGCGCGCACATGTCCTCTTAACAATAAAAGCTTTTCCTCTCAGTTTCAACATCCTTCGCCTCTGAATCATCGCTAGAGAGACCGACGACATATAGGCTACTTCCTGGCACACACATGGTACCCAACCACAATTACAAAGGAAAACATATGTGCATACCTATGTCTCACGTTTATACCACGTATTAAGTAACAGCAATGAAGTTGTTTCCWATTGTAAGTTAGCTAACTACGTGTTTATTGTCACTTCCATCTCGATATGCCTTGGTGGCAAAGCATAAATGAACCCCCACCCCCATTTCGTACCCATTCCTTTCTCTTGAGAAATGCGCCCTCAACTGAACTGCTAGCCACCAAGCTAACAAGTAATTTCCAGAAACTTTAAAAAAGGTGAACAAAACAAAAATCGTGACCACGACTGTACTTACGGATGTCAAGAGGGGCGCATCTGTCACTGGCCTCTTCTTCCATTTGGCCAAATTTCTGTCCCCTATCCCGGGGAGAATTGAATATCGAAAACCGAAAAACCCTTTTTGACGTGTCACAGACACTAACTCGACTGACTGGCATTTTTACTAACCTAACGTAGCAATTTTTACATACAGAGCATAACCCGCCCTATTTTGATTGGCAGTTTATGTTCTCCTTTCATATCCAAGCAGCCGGTTTCCCTTTGACCAATGATAAGAGTAAAAAAGACAAATGGCGTATACGACACGCCTATCCCGGAGGGGCTGGTGAAAGAGCAAGGATGCTGTGTTGATTGTCTGGCCTATCTCTGGTTTACTGTCAAGCCTTTTGGCCCATGAGTTCATCTGATGGTAAGGATAATAGTGAACTCATATTGGTTTTCTGAGACACTTCACCCCACCTTTGAAAATCTGAACAGCACTTTATATACATTACAAGTAATATCACTCTAACCATATTTACAAGTACATACTACCTCAATCAGCCTGACTAACCAGTGTCTGTATGTAGCCTCGCTACTTTTATAGCCTCGCTACTGTATATAGCCTGTCTTTTTACTGTTGTTTTATTTCTTTACCCTACCATATGTCACCTAATACCTTTTTTTCACTATTGGTTAGAGCCTGTAAGTAAGCATTTCACAAGTAAGGTCTACTACAACCTGTTGTATTCGGCGCACGTGACAAATAAACTTTGATTTGATTTGATTTTTCCAAGATTGACGTTGAATTTATTGTAAGTATGCTTCCTAAAGCCACTCTAAAACAAGGTGCGTATGGTGGGAATCTGTCATCAGTAACTACATGTATGTGGTGCCTGTAAGGAGCTTATTAGAGATTAACTGATTCATATTCATGTAGAGTTTGCCCCCTGATTTTGTGTTGGCAGCATAATTCTGACAGATTACCTCAATATTTCAAGATCATTATTGTTCCCAAGGTTTGAAGTTTGAATCTCTTAGAATAGTCAAACAGGGTTTGTATTTGAGAAATACTAATTGAAAAGCATTTTTTTTAAACCTCTTGTATGAAATACCTGCTCATAGTGGCTTCAAAATAAACAATCAATTGCTGTGTCACCTCAGAGTAAACACAGCTGTTCTAAGGAAAGTTAAAATGTAAGTGCATAAGATGGGCTACATATAAAAGTCATCTGAGCATTTTAGTCCCATGAAAAGACATGCATGTTTACTTTTTGTCTCACCATCATCACCGTCATCCCCATCATCGTCATCATTATTGTCGTCATCTCATCATCCTCATCATTGTCGTTATCCTCATCATCATCATCTCGTGGACATTGTAAACAGATATTTAGATATGTGATATAGGGTTCATTCCATTGCACCAGATAAGGAAAAAATAATGTCATTACATTAAACCACTGATAAGGAACTTCAGACGTGTCAGACGTAGAATGTCCGCTGCGCATGCATCCCAATGATCAATCAGGATGGCAATACAAGTGTGTGTGGTGTGTGTGATTAATAAGACTGGTCCCCACATGCTGGAGGGCAACCCTCAGGGACCAACGTGCAGAGTCTGTAACATTGTAATCCCCTTAATTTGGTCTCAGTTATTTCCTATAGCCAGTTTACTGGAAGTGATGCTGTGCATTAGAAACGCTCACTAGTGGGTGGAGGTGACCTTAATACCTGCTAGCTCTCTGAACATCAAAAGTGACCTTAGTTGGAGCAAAAATGTATATTTCAGCCACCTGTTGACCCTAGTTAAAAACAATTATTAACATTTTAGGAAAAATACATATCATTTTAAATGTAATTTCTGAACATATAAAAATGAAGATATTTATTAGCTATTGGACAAGTAAAACAAGAAAAAATGCCAGCCATGGCTCAGAGGACCATCCGCTGTTTAACATGTATGTAACAGCCTATATGAACAGCCTATAGGGAGAGCGTCAGAGACTTGGCAGAGTGGTGCCAGGATAACAAACCTCTCCCTCAACGTGATCAAGACAAAAGAGATGATGTGGTCTACAAGAAAAGGAGGCCCAAGCACGCCCCATTCTCATCAACAGGCTGTAGTGGAGCAGGTTGGGCTTCTAGTTCCTTGGTGTCCACTTCACCAACAAACAAATATAATGTTCTAAACACACCAAGACAGTGGCGAAAGAGGCACGAAAACACCTATTCCCCCGCAGGAACTGAAAAGATTTGCCATGGTCTTCAGATCCTCAAAAAAGTTTCTACAGCTGCACCATCAAGAGCATCGTGAACTGGTTGCATCACCGCCTGGTATGGCAAACTGCTCGGCCTCCGACTGCAAGGCACTACAGAGGTAATGCGTAGGCCAGTACCTCATTGAGGCCAAGCTTCCTTCCATCCAGGACCTCTATACCAGGCTGTGTTAGAGGAAGGCCATAAAAATGCCAAAAAAGTCCAGCCACCCTAGTCATAGACTGTCTCTCTGCTTACCGCACGGCCCAAGCGTACCAGAGTTGCCAAGCCTAGTCCAAAAAGGCTTCTTAACAGCTTCTACCCCACGCCATAGACTCCTGAACAGCTAATCAAATGGCTACCTGGACTATTTGCATTTACCCCCCATTTTGCATTTCGCACTCTATTTTTATCACTTTACCTCTACCTACATGTACATATTACTCAATTACTTTGCGATCCCCTTATAAGCCTCGTTAGTTTATTTATTGTTGCTCTTTAATTATTTGATATCTTTCTATAAAATGTTTTTTACTATTTAGTAAATACTTACTTAACACCTTATTTTGGTTAGAACTGCATTTTGGTTAAGGCTTATAAGTAAGGCATTTCACTGTAAGGTCTACACCTGTTGTATTCAGTGTGTGTGACAAATACAATTTGATTTGATTTGATGTTTTTGGTTGAGCCAAATCAATGTTTAAGCATCTATCCTATGGCTCCCCTCCTGTCTGAATAGGTTCAGTAATAATTTCAAACAAAACTTGAAACATTTAAAACGTATTTTTACCCAAATAGCTTTTAAGCCTTTATTAGATTAGTTTCTGTATATTATTTCTAAACAGGCAAGTATATTATACTGCTGTACATGTTTATAAACATTGCATAAACATTTGACAACAATAATAATACAGTCATTAAGCTCACACTTGATCAATACAAACTTACTGTAAACAGGATATGCAATTGCTCCTTCTTGGCCTGAGCTGGCGGCAACAATATCATATGACTCTACAGACAATTATATTTCAAAAACCTAATCACATTAAAAGTTGATACTGATACAAGTGTTGTACCATGTGACTAAATTAAATAGTATGTCTGATATTGCACATCATACCTCAGAAACAATAAATGTTATAGAAAGCTAAAAAGTGTTTGCAAAAATATTGCCTTGCATTCCATCAGAACCATTCTCACCCCACATGGCTACTGGTCCCATAGAGACTCCTGCCAAAGGTATAGGCCTGCAGTCACCATACTGCCAGAAGTCACCACACTTCAATTCTCTCAGGTGAGGGAGGTCTGAGTACCTGCATGTCTTAGTCTTGACAAGTGAGCATTCTCTTGCTGACTCCTCCATCACTATTTTTCCTACTTGAAATTAACTGGAGCGCCACCTTGTGGATCATCAAGCCCATTGATGTTTACCATCCAATTATATTGCAGTACTTCAGGAGAAAGTTTCGGGCCACTCTTTCTGCGCCTCTGGTGTCACCCAATGAAAAGAGCTTCCTTAGTGCACAAATACAAAATGTTTCATGCCGGCCAGCTTAGAGAAGATATGGCAATGAACTCTGGAGGACTGGCCTGTGAAGAGAGAGTTTAAAGGTTTGATGCCATTTTAATGGCGGACAAAAAAATGGTGATATTAAAGAAATAAGTTCTATTAAATTCAACAATTCAAATATGCGCCATTAAACCCAAACATCTCTATATTACTAGGTAATAGAGTAAGATGTTTACCTTGGAGCTCTAGGCCGAGCTTGGCCTCGCCGACAGGACGTTGGTTGACGAGTCTTCCCCTAGCTCGCAGTGGCGGGTTCTAACCTGTGAACTATGCGCTCCTGGTGTAAACTGGGAGCCATGACGTTCCTGGATGAGGCCGCCATGGACTCCCTGTAGACAAGGCCATGTCTGGAAGATATGCTGCCAGTGGTGACACGTGCCAACTGAGAGAGAGGTAAATAAGGGCAGAGGTCAATGTAAAAGACACTGCCCAATAGGTGTTAGCTATTCAACGGTACAGACAGCTGAGACAATTCCCAAAGAGATTCAAAGAAGGAGCGTAGGAAAGTAAGTGGAGATGAGGATATAAACAAATCATTAAAACCACGGCACGCTTCTCCCTGTAATAATGAAAGTCATTGTAACCTGGTTAAAAGTAAACCAAGACCCTAGAGGCCTCTCTCCATAAAGAACACAAGGCTAAATTCAGATGTGATAACACACATGTGGCCCTAGCCCACTGTCAATTACTTCGCCTCCACCAATAGGATATCAGGACAGCTCTCTAGAGTCTGGAAGGCATCAAGAGCGTGCATCATAGCCCCACTGCTAAACCCAGAACACCCTTATTTACTTGATCAAGTGAATCATTTAGGCAGACTCTGTTATTCCAGAGCGACGTTACAATAGTGCATTCATCTTAAGAAGCTAGTGGGACAACATAGTAAGTAAATTGAATCTATTGTATGTCGCACACTGGATTATCATCACATTATGTGCCCACAAATTTTCTTATGACATTTCTATGGAGAACGTGTTTCACTCTTTCTCTGCATAGTTTATAAAAATAGTAGCGGACAATAACTATGTTTTTATAATCGGGGGGGGGGAGCTACCATGTTTTGGTTCTATGCCATAGTATTTGTTCATACATAAATTAAGCAAGGAGAACATTGATAAGCATTGCAGAAAATGTTACAGTAGCCTACATAATAATGTTGTCATTGGGGAAAGAGAACGAGCATGTGCTAAATATAAGACTAGCCCTAAATGATTTCCCTCTTCCTTATCAGGAATTCCTTAAATTTACCATGGAGAATGATAAAACAAGAGTATAACATTCTTTAGCGCTGAGGACAATTCCAACTAGCTACACACCGCAAGCAACTCTTGATCAATCTCGCAAACAATGCTTGTATCAAAGCATTGAGAGTCAACAAGTGTGTAATGCCTGAAGAGAGGAACTTCACCGAGCAAAGGCTGGGCCATGCTGTGCTATCTGCTGTGGCTGTTTCTGTTAGTCTTTCTGGCTATTAGCTTCTTCAGCAGGAGTCACAATGTGTGACAGTCCGCTCTAACACAAAACGCTCCTGTCATCCTACATATGGGTGATGCCATGGGGCGATGAAAAAATTACACTCTGCCCACTGCCAAACATTGATTCCTCCAACAGCCATAATCTATACTCTATGACTGTGGATTAGGGTGCTGAAACCAATCCCCCCACAACACCAATCAGATAGGATGTAAGGGGGGTTTGAACTAGGCTGTCCTATTTTTACCCTGAATAATCTTGGAAAGTGAACCAAGCTGTCATGTTAGCATCAACAACAATCTGATTTGATGTTCTGTTTCCGTGTTTCCGGTTAGGTAACGGATTATCCTTTGTGTGATTACAACACACTACAATTTAAATGTCAAGAAAGAGATTTACAGGGTTGATTTTCTTGTCCTAGAAATTAATACTTTGCCAAATATGTTTCTGATAGTGTCTTGGTTGCCTATTTAATGGTTTGGTGATCAAAGAATAACATGTTTAGATTATTATTTTAAAAAAAAATCTGTTTTTTAGATGACAAACATTGTTACATAAATTTTTACACTTGCAGAGATACATGAAAAAATGTTTTAATTTTTTTACATTTTTTTTTTTTTTAATGCAGATGGTATCCAATGATTGAATACCATCTCTGCAGATGATAGCCATGAATGATATACCACTCAGATGACAGATGAATAGACTCTGCGTTGGGTATCATGTTAAATACGACTCGCAATGATCGCAATATCAACTGCAGATTATGATAGTAGCAATGAGGATGATCCATTATACAATACCACTTTGCAGATGGATAGCCATTATGAGATACCACTATTGAGAGGAATTATGCCTTATAGAATAATCCACTTTGCAGATGGATACCAATTATAGAATACTACTTTGGCAGATGATAACCATTATAGAATTAAAAGCCACTTTGCAGATGTGATACGCATTTAAGAATACCACTGCAGATGTATTAGCTATTATAGAATTACTACTTTGCAGATGGATACATTATATGAATACACTTTGCAGATTGGATACCATTTATAGACTAGCCACTTTGCAGATGGATAAATTATAGATACCACTCTGGCAGATGGATACGCATTATAGACTATACCACTTTGCAGATGGGTACTCCATTATAGAATATCCACTCTGCAGATGGATCACCATTATAGATACCACTGTTGCAGATGGATCACCTATATATATGAATACCACTTTGAGATGGATACCATTATAGAATACCACGTGCAGATGGATACCATTATAAGAATATCGCAAGCTTGCAATGGATCACCATTATAGAATAACGCCTCTGCGCAGATGTATACCATGATAGTCTTCATGGTAGAAGTGGTGGGAGAATTGACTACTTCTCTTCTAGTCTTCTTAAGAAACATTTTGTTGTTGTAAAATTGGCTAAGCCCTTGTAATAATATGTTTTCATATAGCTTCAAACAGACATACAAACCCACCATACACACCTTTGTGTATTCTCACAGTATCCCAAATGAAACAGAGATTTAATGGCATCGCCTCCGTTCTGTATCAAATCAAATCAAATTGTATTGGTAACACCCGCATGCACCACGAGGCTACATACTAGCAAGATTTATTGTGGTGTAGTGAAATGCTTGTATATGAGCCATGTCATGGTGGAATGCCCTCTGGGCCACAGAGGTTACTCAGGTCGTAAAAACAAGTTCAGCGGCTTTAAAAAGCAAACTCTCCCTTTTCTAGGCAGAATATTGTCATGTAACTATCTGTATATAAGAGAATAATGATATATAATAGTGGTAGATAGGATTTATGTTGTCTCTTGGTGTCTTC
>NW_019947570.1:17740-24473 GCF_002910315.2 Salvelinus sp. IW2-2015
TAAAATGCCACCGTACATAATCTCAGGGATTGTAGCAGTATTTTAAGACATTGCGCAGTAGCATGRCATTAATGTAGACCACKTGCATATTTAAGGATMTRKTATTTAAATAAGTGTATTTGAGCATCCTCAAATGCATAACAATTTCCAAGTGTATTATCAAATTAAGCTACAGTACTAYCACAGGCTGCTGCCTACAGACTTGAAATACTGGTCACTAATAATGCTTACATACCTTGCATTACTCATCTCGTATGTATATACTGTATTCTATACCTCTGACATTGACCATCTATTCTTAATTCCATTCCTTAGATGTGTGTATTAGGCATATGTGAAATTGTTACATATTGCTGCACCCGCAACATGTACTAAACACGTGTTGTAACCAATAAAATGTCATTTACTTGTATTTTCAAAGAGCCAAATCCTTAATTTGAACTGTGAAGGTAAATGAAATACTTCCAATAGTATTTCAACCCAGGTCTGCCTCAGCGTAATGAGATTATTAATGACATGTGTAACTCCACTACATCACCTTGTAACTAGAGTACATTGCAATTCACCAATAGTGTTTACTCACTTTGCACACACTTTCACTTCATACTCTTCCTGAACAACGCTGATCTTGTCCGTGAGGTTCATTTGGATCTCAAACTTGGGCAAAACTACAGATAAAAAGAACAGCAGTCAACTCCAGAATGTTCCAGGGTTGTGATGCATTGATTCAACATTACCAAGCATGAAAGAGAAACTCCACCTACCATACTGTTCTACCTTGAAGTTGTGGTAGATTTTCTCTTCACCAATCCACACTACAATGGTATAGGATCCTACAGGTGCTTCAGAGTTCAGGGGGTGAGAAAGCTGCAGAATGCTGCCACTGGATGTAGTGTTGACCCACTGTCCAATCCGGTTGTGATTAACATCCTGTTGGGTCATAGGAAGGGGAACGTTCAGCAGGACACAACGATGTGGAAAGTTCACAACAGTATACAGGACAAGGAGTCAGTTCTATCTGTAACATTCATCTACTGAAGGGGGCCCAGATCACAATGCTGATAGGAAGTATTTAGCTAACTCCTACAGTAGGTGGATATGAGGACCTAGCTAGCTGGGGGAGTCATAACGATGCAGTCTTTACACTGACAGTCAACATAAAGTCACACTAACAAGGATCTTACCTCAAGTTCCACAATGTTGTACTGTGAAGGGCAAAGACAAGAGATGGAGTTGTTATTAATGAAACCAATGCCAAAACAGAGGCGCATAGCTGTCTACAACTATAGGAACTAGACAGGTGATTGGCTTGGTCGCTTAACATAAACATCACATGTAGCATTGCAATTCAATCTCAGGAAGAGATGATCCCATTCATTCCAATCTGACCTATATGAATGGAAGCCCCATGTCCTGGCTGGTTGAGTGCTGTACATAATACCAGACTGCTATGTCCATCACAGTATTGTGACACTTCTGCATCTTGCTTTGAAATAGTAGAGACTGAACTAAAATACTATTGTCAATCGTATATTTTCAACTCACCAGCTGATTGACGGGGCTAAAATGGGTATCCAAGGTGACGACTCTAAAATGCACTGTAAAAAGCCAATGACAAGACGAACAATAAGAAGCATCATTTCAGACAACTTCCTCATAATCCCAAGGTTCCCAGATTCCCATCCTGATTCCAGTAATCTTTCACCCGGTATTTCTACCGTTTCCCTCTACAATCCTCATAAGCCACGCATGACTCGTTAGAACAGACTGGGGAAGAGCATTGCCAGCAATGATAGTGTTCTTTTCTACACAATTATTGCCTGATGCATTTCACAAATCTTCCTTCAGATTTCAGTACTTCATTGTAATACGGTTACAGCCTCAAATAAACAAAGGGAACATGGTGGGTCGTGGAAAACTGTTGATATCAAAATGGGGTCAGGGGCCAAAAAGGTCAAAGCACCGGAGTAAACCATTACAGAACACGCCAACACCTAATTGTCCTGTTTCTTAGCAACCAGACTACCGGCTGTAACATTACCCGTTTGTCCTGGGTTGTAGATTGGTTTGTCCGTTTGGATGAACGTCATGGGCTGTAGGGTTTGATCATGACCCTTCTTTCTCTTGTGGATAGAAATGTTTCCCCTCGAACTCCACCTTAAAGTTCTGCACTTTGTCGCTCTTCACGTGAGGGCCTGTCAGGGACGGAAACAGGGCAACACGGGGAACTAACGGACCGATAACATAGGACATTAAAAATGTGGTGCCGTGTGGCCCAGCTGGTAAGAGCGTGCCACTAGCAACTTCAAGGTAGAGCGTTTAACTCCTGCAGGGATCACATTATGCACGTCGCAAAAATATAAATTGCTTCGATAGTATACACAAGCATTCAATCAAAACCTGGTACAAATTGGAGCCTGAATCACAGAAAGTTCTGGTAGGCCACCACTGACATTTCCCATAAAATAAGCTGGCATTGCACAAAGAACCTAAGTGATGCATCACAGCTGAGCAGTACACTCTTATTGGAATGGCTCTAGATGTCCACCAGTGCTGGGCTGACCTGAAACTGGAAACAGCGGTGAAACTCTTGGTCAGAACTCTGGTGGAGAAGTCTCTTGTTCTGCCCGTCGGCCATCAGAGATACGGTCATGACCAGGGTCTCGTTGGGCTGCAGAAGGCTGGCACAAAGCTTGGCCTCTGAGCCTGCCTGGATCACTGCAGGAATGGCACCATGTAAACCCTACAGAGAAAACACCCGGCAACAGGAAAATCACTACCCAATGACAGGATACCTCTAAACACAAAGCCAGGTGAAATACACAGGGGGATAAAGATCTGCAGAAAGAGTAGATGGAAAAATTGCTCTAAAAGAACATTAAACCCAGAGGAGAGAAGCAAGTCTGATCACTAAATTCTAACTTGTGAGTGCAGATTTACTTACGGTCTTAGAGTCTCTTGACAACACAAAGCCAGTGAATGCAGGCAAAGAGTATCCATCTCCAAACCTGAAGCCCAGGAAGAACCATGACTAAAGGAGAAGAATAAACCACCGTTATGACCCAGTATTCCTACATGGAAGACCTGCCTACTGCACTGTACACAGGTTGTGTCTAGATGGGATACAGATTGTCAATTGAATTCACCTATAAGGTTAGAACTTACACAGCAGGTTAGGAGAATTAGGTTAAGGGTTGGCTAATAAAATACAATTCTACAGGAAAGGGGGTGAGAGACCAAACAATTGAATTTAAATTCTTTCCTGGGAACTGCAAACCATATCAGAAGCATCTACCCAAGCAACACCAAAAAGGCACCAACCTGGTCTCAGACCATGTCCTATCATTTTGTACGCAAAACTGAAACACTCTAGTATGATATTACATTTTATATGTATTACATTTGTGAATATCCATCATCCATTTCATAGATATGTTAAAAATGTACATTTTACAAATTCCAATTTGTTGTGGCCAACATGAGCTAGGTAGCTAACATTATCTAGGCTAAACATTAGGAGTAAAGTTAATTAGCAGGTTGGCTAACCTTAACCCTTTCAGCTAAGTAGATGAAGTTGCTTATTACCCAAAATGTTAACGTCAGTTTTATTACACCCACCCCTCCACTCTTTTGGTTTTTGCCTTGAGTAGCTGTCAGTCTCTGTAAAAATACCAAACTTACCATTTCATACAGATTTCAGTCTGGAGTGCTGGCAGATATACTTTTACTATGTTACGTATAGTCCATGAGACCAGGCTGCAGACACAGGTCGGTAAAAWGGCTCAATTGCATGTAGGTTAGTGTTTAACGGCTAGACCGAGTTACAATATATCGGGCTACAAACTGGGCGCCAAACACAGATTGCAAAAGTGTGTCTAGCGTGCACTAGGAGAAAGTATTCTGTTGCTAAGACCAGATGCAAGTTTTTTTTTTTTTTTTAACTGTTGTTTTGGCTATATGATTGCAACACAAGTTGCTATAGCACCTGTGACCTAGGCATACTCACCGCAGCGGGTTGTTTGTGGACTCAGTCGAACGTAAATCTCCCCGTCGGTCATGTCCCTATAAATATCCTTAGTTGCGGACTTTTTTCTAATTACTAAGCGCTCGCACCTGCTGGAAATTCAGGGAGTTCGATTAGACTGAACGGTCATTTCAAATGCTCGATCATATTGTCAACAAGGCAGCATGGTGCGTACAGTAATTCAGGAACATAGGTCTACAACATGTTTTCTATCCGTCAAATGTTATGTTTGCATTTTCAAACATTGGGAAGGCAGCTGAAGCACATATGGGTTTTTTATCAAGACCAAACACTTTTAGGCGGCCTATGTATATGAAAACTCCTAAATCATTACTCCGCGTGCTTTTGTACACTGCTGCAACTCGCTGTTTGTTTGTTACCTATGCGTAGTCACTTCGCCCCCACCTACATGATGATTACCTCAACTAGCCTGTGGACTCGGTACCGGTGCCCCCTGTATATAGCCTCGTTATTGTTATTCTTATTGTGTTACTTTTTATTTTTAGTCTACTTGGTCAATATTTTCTTCTTCTTGAACTGTACTGTTGGTTAAGGGCTTGAAGTCAGCATTTCACGATAAAGTCTACACTTGTTGTATTCGGCGCATGTGACAAATACAATTTGATTTGATTTGACCTACATCACTTTGTTTTGATCCGGCTTTGAAAGTGGCACCTGGCTCAGGCTCCAGGGACATCCCGGACACTCCTTCCACCGGGGTAACGCAGGACAGATCATTGAATCCCCTCCTATCACAGCRGTTAAACTCTGTAACTGTTTTAAAGTCACCATTGGCCTCATGGTAAAATCCCTGAGCAGCTTCCTTCCTCTCTGGCAACGACGCTGTACCTTTTAGTGACTGGGTGTATCGACACACCATCCAAAGTGTATTCATAACTTCACCATGTTGAGATATTCAATATCTGCTTTTTATTTTTACCCACTACCAACCCATCTGCTCTACTTTGTGAGGCATTGGAAAACCTCCCTAGTTTTTGAGGTTGAATCTGTGTTTTGAAATTCACTGCTCGACTGGGCAATTACAGATAATTCTATGTGTGGGGTACAGAGATGAGGTAGTCATTACTGCACACATGAGTACATGCAACTTATGTGACTTGTTCAGCACATTTATTTAGGCTTGCCATAACAAAGAGGTTGAATACTTATTGACAAGACATTTCAGTTTTATTTGTAAAAAAATAACATAAATAAAAAACAAATCCACTTTGACATTATGGGGTATTGTGGGTAGGCCAGTGACCAAACAAATCAGTGTAATCCATTTTAAATTCAGGCTGTACCATGTGGGAAAAGTCAAGGGGTGTGAATACATGAATAAAACCTTGACATGTCTTCTCTCCTACCCCCCCTCCTCCAGACCAAGGTGAAGTACCTGAAGCAGACGTCAGTGATGCTCCAGAGGGAGTTTAGAGGGGACATCCCTAACACAGTGGAGGGCCTGGTACGACTACCTGGAGTWGGACCCAAGATGGCTCACCTGGCCATGGACATCGCCTGGCACCAGGTCTCTGGCATAGGTAGGTATGGCTCACATATAGAACTACAAATCCCATACTCTAGTCTGCATGTTATGTGGTGTGGTCTGATCAAGTGCAGAGTGGCAGTTCTATTGGATTATATAGTGGGCGTCTTTATAATGGCATTTTTGTTGTTTTTATTGTGTGTGTGTAGGCGTGGACACGCACGTCCACCGTATCTCCAACCGGCTGGGATGGACGAGAGGTGGGACCAAGAACCCAGAGGAGACACGCAAGGCCCTGGAAGACTGGTTACCAAGGTAACCAGACAACACCACTTCCTGTACCTCTGACCCATCAGGTCACTCGTTAACCAGTCACTGACCAATCAGATCCCTTACAGCAGGAAAGAGAAACATTTGGCCTTGTGATTTCTGTCCGACATGATTTTGATGAAGACGGGGATGGTGATTGATGATCTTCCTCTCTCTTCCCCGACACAGGGATCTATGGAGTGAGATCAACTGGTTGCTGGTGGGGTTTGGTCAACAGGTGTGTCTACCTGTCAATCCTCTCTGCTCCGTGTGTTTGAACCAGCACAGCTGCCCCTCCGCCCATCAAGCCTCCCCAGCCAAGAGGCCTAAAGCTGGGTCACCTCGCTCCCCACACTCCTCCAAGACCTCCAGGGTTAAGCTGGAGCTTGGTTTGGGGTTACCACCCCCCTCCTCCGCCACAATGGTCAAAGAGGAACCTCTGGCTACCGCCCTCTCCCCTCCTCTGCTGCCCAGAAAGAGGAAGTCCAAAGCCAAAACCTTCTCTACATGATACGACAGAAGGGGGTAGAATCCCTATAGAGATATAGGGACCTTGTCCCAATTCTCTCCTTCCTCCCAAAGTGTACACGTGTCACTTCCCTTGACTAATGTGAAATGACTGGTACTAGAGATATGGTGGTAACTCCTACTAGACCAGTGGTATTAACTTCTTTAGCAGGGAGACCATTTTTGGACCGAATTTCTGCAGACCCCATTTATTTTGCTTGAATTTCACAACCCCAACCCAAAATAACCTTCAAATCATTACATTTACATTTTTTACATCAACTAATAACCAATTCATTATATTTTCATATCTTATCAAACTGAAAACCAATAAATGTACTTTTCCAAATAAGCTCACACCAGTTTGTATTTTATCCCATACATAATGTTAACTGTTCCCAAAACAA
>NW_019947570.1:26240-29912 GCF_002910315.2 Salvelinus sp. IW2-2015
CATTCTTGGTTTACTGCTTGCCGCAACCTGCCCTATATAACTCTCTCGGGGTGGACACCCGAGGTCAGGCTGACCGAGACTCCGCAGCCTCTCCATAAACGCCCTCCAAACTCTGGACGTGAATTGGGAACCCCGATCAGAGACAATGTCAATCATGTGCACCCCGTAGTGCCGGGAAGACATGGGTAACAGAGCCTCCGCAGTCTGCAGGGCCGTAGGGAGACCGGAGCAACGGGATGACTGCTGGGCATCTCTTCAAGGCCATATGGCAATGACGAGGTAACTCATAATGGCCAGATAGTATACTAAATGCGGTCTTCACTCATCTCCCCCCGATACGCACCGGATTATACGCACTCCTCAAGTCCAGTTTGTGAAGAAACGCGCCCCGTGAAATGATTCCCACACCGACGTAGCGATGAGAGGTAGTGGAACTAAACCCCACTGTGATGAATTTAGACCTCTATAATCAATGCACGGACGCAGACCTCCCTCCTTCACAAAAAAGAACTCGAGGAGACGGGTGACGTGGAGGGCCGAATGTACCCTGTCCCAGAGATTCAGTAATATGTCTCCATAGCCACTGTCTCCTCCTGGACACGGACACGGTAATACGTGACTCCTAGGAAGTGCAGCGTTCTCCAGGGGTTTATCGCGCAGTCCCTCGTCGATGGGGTGGTAATTGGGTCGCCTTCTTCTTACTGAAGGCGATAGCCAAATCGGCATATTCAGAGGGAATGCGCAAACCGTGATACAATGGTCGTACAACTAGGCTCCTGACCTGGCCACTCGAAACTCCTATACACCTGCCTGAAACTCCTCTGACCACCCTCGAAGAGCCCTGTGCTCCACGAGAAATCACAAGATTGTGATGAGATGTCTAGCAGCCAGGGAATTCCCAGCACACATGGAAACGCAGGTGAATCAATAAGGAATAGACTACACCCTGTAGTTATGAGGCTGTTCTTTTAGTTCTCATCAGGGAATGGGTCAGGACATAATACCACTAAATTACATAACGTCTTACAAGAGTGAGTCCTGGCTGTGATCTCCTGATGAATGGTGTGGAGGTAAACACCTCACATCATATGAGATTAACTGCAATTGATGACCCGACTCGCATCTCGTTCATAGAATTTAGTATGCAACAATACTGGGATTAAGAGTGTGCTGTGAAAACAGTACTTGAAAGCAGTGTTTAGACTGACAATGGGAAAGAAAGACGTGTTCTGGGTTGTCTCCTGTACATGCTGAGCTGTCAAACTAAGCAATCGCTCTACTTTCGACGGCGGTACAATACCAGATGTTTCGGTTAGAAGATTTAGCAAGCCCTCTTGATTGGACAGTACTCTCAGGAATTTTAAACAAATAGTGAACACAAATTATATCAATGTAAATTGTTCCCATGTTTCATGAGCTGAAATAGAATGTTCCATACGCACCAAGTGAAAGCATGTCATTTTTCATTGTCATTTTTTTTTCGCTGTATTTTGTTTTTTTTAATGTTTCTTTTTCCTTGTTTATATATTTGCATGATCATTCTTTGACTTTCTATATAACCGTTATGTATTTTCTGGTGATTTTTGAGGCTGAGAATAGCCCACACTTTGAAAATCCCGTTGCGTGCATCACCTTAATAGACTAGCTGCCAAGTTTAAAGCTGCAGCAGTATGCATGCGTGTCTGCGAAATGTCTGAAGAAGCTGTGAACAGTAAGCTGAATCAAATTCTTGACCATTATGCCTCAACCAAGCGTTGGGTAAGTGACTTGCAAGCTTACAAGTTCTGAACGGCGTGTAGCACATGTAGCATGCTGACTGCAGAAGCGCTACAGAGGCTGTTAATATTGCATCTCAACTCTAAAGCCCGCCTAACCATGCGTTGTTAGACTTTCGCCATCTGCCCGCCTACAATGACCCCTGCCGCAGGAACTCACTGTACCGGTCGGTATGCAGGCTGTCTGAGACCACACACCGGACAGCTGATGAAACTGGAATATTTCTGCCTGTAGTAAAGCTTTTCCGTGGGGGGAACCTCATTCTGATTGGGTCGGGCCTATGCTCTCCCATGGTTTGTGCCCCTGCCCAGTCACAATGTAAATCCAAGCTTAGAAGGAGCATTAACTTAATTGAATCACTCTTTCCTTAATTATGTAAAACTTACTCATTGAGAGTTTTGTATTGCATGTTGCGTTATATTATAGGCGATCAATAATAAAGAACAATGGATATAAAACACCCCAATTCAGTGGTACTTAAGGTGCAATGATATCAAGTGTATTCTATCCATAAACTAGATTAGGAACACCTGACAGTCAAGTTATCTAGTAAGCCAGTGGTCACCAAACCATCCTGTAGTCTCCTGGGGGAATCAATCACTTTGTGGCACTTGAGTAACAGTGGTGTCTTACACTCACATTAATTCCAAATGGACCTTTGACGCCGACATCTTAGGCACTCTTGCATATCTGCAAGGATTAAGCGTCAGTGGTTCGCTATCGGGGGGGAGATGAGTGGAAGACCGCATTTAGTACTACATCTGGCCATTATGAGTACCTCGTCATGCCATATGGGTTGAAGAATGCTCCAGCAGTTTTCCAATCGTTCGTAGACGAGATTCTCCGAGACCTGCACGGGCAGGGAGTGGTAGTGTATATTGATGACATCCTGATCTATTCTGCCACACGCGCCGTGCACGTGTCTCTGGTGCGTAAGGTACTTGGGCGACTGCTGGAGCATGMCCTGTACGTCACATTTCCACCTCTGGGGTGGTGATGGAGTGTGATTGCGTTACAGCCGTGCGTAATTGGCCGACTCCGACCACGGTAAAAGAGGTGCAGCGGTTTTTAGGGTTTGCCAATTACTACCGGAGGTTTATCCAGGGGTTTTGGTCAGGTGGCTGCTCCCATTACCTCACTGCTGAAGGGAGGACCGGCGCGCTTGCGCTGGTCAGCAGAGGCGGGCAGAGCTTTCAGTCGTCTGAAGGAGCTGTTCACCAATGCGCCCGTGTTGGCGCATCCGGACCCCTCTTTAGCATTCATAGTGGAGATGGACGCGTCCGAGGCTGGGGTAGGAGCCGTGCTGTCACAGCGCTCGGGCGCGCCACCAAAGCTCCGCCCTTGCGCTTTTGCGTGGACTTCCTCACCGAMMTTCCCCCGCCCCAGGGAAGTACTACGATCCTGGTCGTTGTGGATCGGTTTTCTAAGTCCTGCCATCTCATCCCGTTGCCCGGTGTCCCTACGGCCCTGCAGACTGCGGAGGCTCTGTTTACCCATGTCTTCCGGCACTATGGGGTGCCTGAGGACATTGTCTCTGATCGGGGTCCCCAATTCACGTCCAGAGTTTGGAGGGCGTTTATGGAGAGGCTGGGGGTCTCGGTCAGCCTGACCTCGGGTTTCCACCCCGAGAGTAATGGGCAGGTGGAGCGAGTAAACCAAGATGTGGGTAGGTTTCGACAGACGGCCGGGTGAGTGCGTGAGGTATGTTCCATGGGCAGAGCTCGCTCAGAACTCACTTCGCCACTCCTCGACTAACATGTCTCCCTTCCAGTGTGTGTTGGGCTACCAGCCGGTCCTGGCCCCATGGCATCAGAGCCAGACCGAAGCTCCTGCGGTGGAGGAATGGGTGCAGCGCTCAAGGGACACCTGGAGAGCCGTCCAGGAATCGTTGAGATT
>NW_019947570.1:29937-33695 GCF_002910315.2 Salvelinus sp. IW2-2015
CAGGGAGTTCTAGCGAGCTCTGCCCATGGACATACCTCGCCCACTCACCAGGCCGGTCCGGCAATACGACCGCAGAAACTACCCATCCTCGTTTACTCGCTCACCTGCCCATTACTCTCCAGTTTCAAGTTTATTTTATATAGCCCTTCCGTACATCAGCTAATATCTCGAAGTGCTGTACAGAACCCAGGCCTAAAACCCCAAACAGCAAGCAATGCAAGGTGTAGAAGCACGGCGGCTAGGAAAAACTCCCTAGAAGGCCATAACCTACGAAGAAACCTAGAGAGAAACCAGGCATGCGGGGTGGCAGTCTTCCTGTGCCGGGTGGAGATTATACGAACATGGCCCAGATGTTCAAATGTCATAATGACCAGCATGGTCAAATAATAATCAGAAGTAAATGTCAGTTGGCTTTTTCATAGCCATCATTAAGAGTATCATCTACCCTCCTTGCGGTCTCTATAGAGTTGAAAACAGCAGGTCTGGGACAGGTGCACGTCGGTGGACAGGTCGGTTCCAAAGCCGCAGGCAGGAACAGTTGAAACTGGACAGCAGCAGGCCAGCTGGACTGGGACAGCAAGGAGTCATCATGCCCGGTAGTCCTGACGCATGGTCCTAGGGCTCAGCTCCTCCGAGAGAGAGAAAGAAAGACGAGAAGGAGAGAATTAGGAGAGGAGCATACTTAAATTCACACAGACACGGATAGACGGAGAAGTACTCCAGATATAACCAACTGACCCTAGCCCCCGACACATAAACTACTGCAGCATAAATACTGGGAGCTGAGACAGGAGGGGTCAGGAGACACTGTGGCCCATCCGATGAATACCCCGGACGGGGCCAAACAGGAAGGATATAACCCCACCCACTTGCCAAAGCACAGCCCCCCACACCACTAGAGGGATATCTTCAACCACCAACTTCCATCCTGAGACAAGGCTGATATAGCCCACAAGAATCTCCACCACAGCACAAACCAAGGGGGCGCCAACCCAGACACGAAGATCACGGCAGTAATCAACCCACTCAAGTGACGCACCCCTCTAGGGACGGCATGAAAGAAGACCAGTAAGCCAGTGACTCAGCCCCTGTAATAGGTTAGAGGCAGAAATCCAGTGGAGAGAGGGGAACCGGCCAGGCAGAGACTCTTCGGGTGGAAACCCGAGGTCAGGCCTGACCGAGACCCCCAGCCTTCTCCATAAACGCCCTCCAAACTCTGGACTGAACTGGGGACCGCCGATCAGAAACGATGTCCTCAGGCACCCCTTAGTCCGGACAACATGGGAAACAGAGCCTTCACTGTCTGTAGGGCCGTAGGAACAGGCAACGGATGAGCGCTGCAGGACTTAGACCGATCCTCAATACCAGGATCGTAGTACTTCCCTGGGGAGCGGGGAAGGTCGGTGAGGAAGTCCACCGAAAGTGTGACCTGGCCGTTGCGGAACGGGAGGGGCTGTAACTTCCCTCTAGGCAGGTGTCACGGGGAGAGCCTTGCATCTGAGCGCACAGCAGCAGGAGGAGACAATAAACCTCACGTCCTTCTGGCCAACGGGGCCACCAGTACCTCCACCCTAAGACATCCGCACATGTCCTCTCGATGCCAGCGGATGACCGAGGAGGTGAATGACCGGTTTATTTGTGATTTCCCTATAAGAAATACATTTTCACTATAGTACGGGCTGGACAAACTTCTCCCGCGGTGGCATATTTCAGATCGACCGCGGGGCCGCCGTGCGGAGATTCAATATGAAAGGGGACAGGTGCAGGTCGTGCTCACCGGTGAAACTGCTAAGCAGTCCCTCTGAAACATACGCTAGATCTCTCCGGGCCTCTTGTGTGCCCAATACAATAATCCACACACAGGAAAAGTAACATTGGACTACTAACACCAATTAAGTAGCTTTAGCCACTAGAGAATTGTTAGACGTGGTCTGGTGCATAGATGAAATAATGAATTTTTGCCTAGTGTTGGGTGGGAGTACAGTAGCTTTCGATTGGACCCGTCACTTATATCCATATTCTACCGCGTGGTATTTATCATATTATCATTGCAGAGATGGCACCTTGCACGCCGCTCGGTGATCTAGCGCTATTAGTCATTGTTCTTGGAGTTGTGTGAGCTGACCTCCGAAGCCTTTGGCCGGTAGATAAGCTTGTATGGACGCTTTTCACATTCCATGACCGTAAGCGAAATGGTTGACCAGAGAGGGGGAAATCAGGTGTAAACGAGAGCCAAGGAGGCAAGAGCGCCCAGTTATTCGCATCTGAGTTTCCTGGCCTCGATGTCCGAGCTTCTCGCCCTCGACTGCGAAGATGTACTCGAGATTACGCCGTGGTCAGTCCTACAGATGGACAGGCAAAGATAGGTGTCTTAGCAAGCCTATCGCAAGTACAGTCTCAAATGATCCTTTCAGCTCACGTATGTCGAGAGGCATATTCTCGAGCCTTAAAGAGCTGTATAACACAGGAACTGGATCTCATTGGGAAGCTTTAGGTTTGCCCCTGCTAGTGTACGGGATAGCTTGTGGTGTCGAGCGGATCGTGCTCTGGCAAAAAGCTGCCGGTTGGGAAGTTGCAGCGGAGGGATTGGTTGAGTATAAGTCGTCCAGTGAGGTGATCGCATCGATTTATACAATTTGGGGGAGCGACGTCACTGGACACGCGAGCCCTCGGATGCGTCCCACCTCTACTATGAACGCTATGTCGATGCGCCAACACGGCGCGATTGGCTTGAACAGCCCGTCCTTCGCCACTCCTCGACTAACATGTCTCCCTTCCAGTGTGTGTTGGGCTACCAGCCGGTCCTGGCCCCATGGCATCAGAGCCAGACCGAAGCTCCTGCGGTGGAGGAATGGGTGCAGCGCTCAAGGGACACCTGGAGAGCCGTCCAGGAATCGTTGAGATTKGCTGGGGAACGACAGAAGAAGASCGCTGACCAGCACCRCAGTGAKGCCCCCGTGTTCRCACCGGGGGACYGGGTCTGGCTCTCGACCYGAAACCTGCCCYTCCGYCTGCCCTGCCGGAAGCTGGGGCCGCAGTRTGTGGGGCCATTTAAAGTCCTGAGGAGGATAAACGAGGTGTGTTATAGGTTACAACTTCCTACTTATTATCGTATTAACCCCTCGTTTCATGTGTCTCTCCTCAGGCCGGTGGTGGCTGGTCCCCTACAAGAAGGTGAGGTGCCTGAGGTCCCTCCGCCCCCTCTGGACATCGAGGGGTCCCCGGCGTACACAGTACGTGCCATTCTGGACTCGAGACGCCGGGTGAGGGGCCTACAGTAYCTCGTGGACTGGGAGGGGTACGGTCCGGAGGAGAGGTGCTGGGTGTCGGTGGGGGACATTTTGGACCCTTCACTCCTGAGGGACTTCCACCGCCTCCACCCGGATCGCCTGGCGCCTTGCCCCCCGGGTCGTCCTCGAGGCCGGTGGTGGCGCGCTGCAGGAGCCGCACGTCAGGGGGGAGGGGGTACTGTCACTACTCCYGCCGAAGTTGGCTCCCCTGCCTGTTCGGGCGGTGCTCGGCRGTCGTCGTCACYGGGCCTACTTGCCGCCACCGATCCCTTTTTCCTTTTCTGTTAGTTTTGTCTTATTAGTTGCACCTGTTCCTATTTGTGTTTTCTTGATTTACTCGCCTATTTAAGTTTGTGAAGACCGCTCTTGTTTGTGCGGGATTATTTTGTGTTCACGTTTTGAGTTGGAGGTGTTGTTGTGCTCCGGACCGTGTTACCCTGTGTTTTGGGTTGGTCAGTGTTTTCCGCC
>NW_019947570.1:36905-38879 GCF_002910315.2 Salvelinus sp. IW2-2015
TAAGTGCTGTAGTCTTACTGGTCCAGTGATATGTGCTGTACTTTCACAATGAGAAGGATCTTCCACCAGATACTGAAAGGTTTTAGTGATAGAGGTTCACTGTTCACCATGGAGCAGGAGACCCACATTGTAAATATGGTCATTTCAAATAATTGCATCAGACTCAGAACTGCAGGACAATCTAAATGGCAGATAACACCATATTCTAAACCGTCAACAGAGTGAGTCTCTCTGCACTGTCTCGTCTACTGAAACGCAATCGAATTAAGATGAAGCGGCTGTACAGAGTCCCTTTTGAAAGAAACTCAGTGTAAAACAACAGAGATATTAATATGTGCAGGTAAGCCATACTATCCTATCATTGTTACTAGATCTGGAAGAGTATGGTGCTACATCATATTGACTGATCCTGTTTTTTAGTGCTGTGCTACATTGTTTAGTTTTGTCTCTTTCAGAGAGTCATGGAGCTAGAAGCAGATGCAGTGGATCATGAGCTAATATATGTTTACAAGGCAGGTTAGGACATTTCAAAAACAAGGGGCCGTGGCAGAAATTTATTCTGACCCCATGCCATCATCAATGTACTGCGACAACAGGGTGGCAACATAACAATGTGTGCGGCTATTATTCAATATTTTATCCTTCACCATCATGCAATCCTAAACCCATACAATGGGTAATTAAGAAATCTTCTCTGCATGGCGTTGGAAGGTGTATGATTGCCAGCACCACCAACGCATACCCCTTCTACAGGCAATAGAGGAGGCTCAGGTGTTATGCCAGGGCTGGATATGGTGCTCCAGGTGATCCTTCCCATGCTGGCTCGCTCAAGACAACATGGCATGTGATGTGGATGAAGTCTTCTTGCCAGACAGACAAAGGTGGTGAGATGTATGGTAAAAACACATTTATTGTATTTTGTATTTTTTTGGTAGCACAAATGTTTTTGTTTTCTCCTATTGCTCGTGTTGTTTTAGGATTGTTAGAACACTCAGGACATTATTGGTATTGAGTGGGTTATGTTTGGAATACAGATCCATACTTTACACATTTCAATAACTGTGTTTATTTTGGTTTGCTACATGTATTACAAAGCTTCCTTTGAAATGGCTATGCCCTGCACACAGAGAAACCTGTGTTTTAAATGTATACTATCAGTGTGTAGGTGGTGCTTCGTGCGCTTATTCAAATTATGGTTTGTGTTGAGTGTATTGAAGCAAAAATATGGAAAACATTAGAAGAGTTTGGCAAGAAAAGGTTGTTTAAGCAAGAGATGTATAATGTTTAGCTGGTTTGGTGTAAGGTTGTTGTGAGTGTGTAGAGTTTCTAAAAAATAGCCAACAGTTTCAAAGATTTTGCCTGAGCAATCTGATAAAAATAGTAATATACTGTTTAGCAAGATAGTGATGAGGAAGCATAATACGCAAGCACTTGTGGTTAAGGTGAAGGTAATATTGCCCTAGTTATTAATGGCCTTCAGGTAACTGCTGTCATAAAGCGTGGTTAATCATTAAGGTTTAAGTGCAACTGAAGTCTATTTATTTGTTGGGAAGAAGTATATTAAATCCAAGGTATAGCTCTGATCAAAAAGAGAAATGGGTAATCAGCTCATAGTGAAGTTGACAGACTGTAAATGTGGACCTAAAAATATGTGTTGGAATGGCAAGTTATGCTAAAATGTGTATCAATGTCATTTGAAGTATACATTTGTTTATGCTAGGTTATAATACAGACCATGGCAACGAGGAACTGTAACAGTCTTCAAACAGCCTAACAATGGATATGTGGGTACAAGAGGTTGACATGAGGCTTTGGTGTGGCAAGTGGAGTGTTACCCCAAATCAGTCACATGCTAGTGTCAATATACTACATGAAGGATAAATGAATGTTAATGCAGTCAATATCAATCATATTTTAGTTACTAAAGTGTATGACATACATTAGTTAGCCAACTGTGTTCAAAAGGCCATTATA
>NW_019947571.1:0-21134 GCF_002910315.2 Salvelinus sp. IW2-2015
TATTTTCCTCTTTCAATTCATCTCTCTTTCCTACTTCCCTCTCTCCGTCCATGCATTGGGCACTATCTATCTACCAGATTACGAGAGCCACAGGGGAGCGCAAACACGTGAGTAGAACAAGAAAGAGAGGGAAAAACACATCTCACTCAGCCAGTTCCATTCAGTTTCCCCAAGAGGATTTTGTGTTTGAACTAAATGTTGTGAAAAGCGTTGGTTCCTCACTTTGAGACTGTCCCGGCCCACCCCCTGAGCTTCTCATCTCTCCACTCTCCACTGTACTTAGAATAGCGGCTCCACCTGTGGGCGCCAACAGATCATTTTAGGATAGTTACTTCTAAAGAGTTGTGAGGGGCTGTGGAAACCCATAGAGRGAACTCATGATGGAGAACTGAGGAACAGGAGTCATGAACACCAATCTATAATTGATCTGAAGACCTTGAGGAACATAATGTTTTAGTGARGACATTGTTACAGGGAAGAGCATCCCTTTCTTTGTGCAGATAAGTGGTGTAGTTGTGAGATAAGTATGTCTCATCTCCTATCTTTGTAATGGCCTCTTCTGTAAAGGCATTGGTGTATGAGTGTATTGGCAGTTARTAACTAAACTGAAATTGTGCATTGCACCACCTACTGTGCTGGAGTGTGTATAGTCTGAACCGGTATAACGCCAAGAATGGTGATTTACTGCCACCCACAGTTCTGGAATGTTTGCTCAGAAGTATAAGTAATTGTCTGACTCTTTCTGCTGACCTGTATGGAATTCTGTCATCCTTCCTGAACCCATAGCAAGCCCCAGTTGGTGCTGCACATGCTAAAACAAGCTTTGGAATAAGTATGCCCTCTRTCCAMCTCTATGGTATGTCCACGTGAGCTAATATAACCTTGCCTGAGAGCAGACAATGCCTGGACTAAGTATAGTACAGGGATGAGCAACTGCCTTTTGTAGGCCTGCGGATGAATTTCCAGACAAAAAWTTKTATTTTGTATTTTTGGGGGAACTCAGTCAGGGTCTCAACTGTACATACGACTAATACAACTCGAAACTTGCCCCAGGCTTCATCGCAGCAGGCTAACTTGTTGTTGAGCTGTCCCAATGACCCRGGGTTTGATACCCTGTTAGTTACACAAGCAAGACAGACAAACATGAGTCACACAGAGCATCACTAATCCTTCACTGAGATGAGCAAGGTGGTTCCTTTTCACACAAAAGAGACACTATCTCAATTGACATGATGCGGACATGGCTTTCCTGTATATCTGCATGTCTCTGTTTATCTCTCTTTGTTTGTGTTGATCTGTGCGTGTCTTGGTACACAATGTCTAGGCACAGGATGAATTGATTACTCTTCTGAGCCTCCGGCTGATGGAGAGAGTCTGAGAGAGTGACGAGGGTAAAGTCTAGAGAGGAGAAACAGGGACATATCAGTGATAAAGCACACACCTGGCACATCTTTTTCCTTCGGGTGCAGTAGCCTGGATGTCTTATGACTTGTTATTGGTGTTCTCAGTCTACAAAGTGTATTGCACCTGGTGTTAGGAGGGCACAGCTTGAGTCTACAGACATCAGTACACACTGTTCCCCATCCTTAGGYATGTTTTCATCACTGTTATTTGAAGACATTATTGGGTAATTTGTCTTGACTCCATGACATTGAGTAAATATGTGTAATTATGTTCTACCTGGGGTGATGAGAGCAGTCAGAGTACAGTGCATAACAGAGATGTGTACTTTATTGGTTCACTCCGTCTTGCTCATGTGAAAGCAGGTTGGTGTTATATTACTTTGTACTCAAGTTATGAGAACACATTTGATTCTATTGACATACACAYTACAAGCATAYTTTTCATCCTAGGGCCATGTTCTCCTTTCATCTGTTCTCCTTTCATTCTGTTTTCATCCTGCAAAAAATAAACTGTAAACGCAACCAAGCCCCTCAATCAAGAACACACCAGGCAACATTCTAAAGAAGCATCAAACCAAGKTCTGCTCTGAAGACATGCAGCAGTCTGAGACTGTGCTGTAACTGTCTACCTTAGACAGCAATCCACCTTGAGTGAAACTCTCTCATTCACAATCCACTCATAATCTCTAATGTGTGTCCACAAATTGGCTTTTGTATAAGAAAGAGGGAACAGGCAGGAGATTGCAGGGAGAGATGGGGAAGATTAAAGTMATCTCCATCAGAACAKAAAGAGAACGACAAARACTGAGATGTAAACAGAAGACAAGTTATAGCCTTTTGTGCTTTGTGTTCTCTTTCACAGCAGAGATTGAGCCAGCTAGYGGTGTCTATCGGTTCTCATTTCAGATATAAATCAGACCCTGGATCATCAAATCTTATTTGGGTTTTCGTTTGATGACTATCTATCACAGGCAGTAATGCTCAATAAGATTCCTATGAAGTAAGATTGATGTTTTGGATGATAAAGAATATAGAGAGATATTTTTTAGAGTATTTTATTTGCCTTTGCAGAGTGAATTTCTATGCCTATTCTTCATTCTTCCTATTCTTTAGGTGTACATTAAACACCCATTATCGCCATAGTAATTCCTCTATCTCGCGAACAGCTCATCACCTCTGGATCAACCGCCTACAGCATCTCCTCTCTCTCTCGCTCTCTCCTCTCTCTCTCTCCCTCTCTCTCTCTCTCTCTCCTCTCTCTCTCTCTCTCTCTCTCCTCTCTCTCTCTCTCTCTCTCTCTCTCTCCTCTCTCTCCTCTCTCCTCTCTCTCTCTCTCTCTCTCTCTCTCTCGTCTCTCTCTCTCTCTCTCTCTCGCCTCTCTCTCTCTCTCTCTCTCTCTCTCTCTCTCTCTTCTCTCTCTCTCTCTCTCTCTCTCTCTCTCTCTCTCTCTCTCTCCTCTTCTCTCTCTCTCTCTCTCTCTTTCTTTTCCTCTTCTCTTTCTCTCTCCTCTCTCTCTCTCTCTCTCTCTCTATCTCTCTCTCCTCTCTCTGCCTGTATCTCTTTGATTCTTCTCCACAGTCTAAAAAACAGACAAACAATGAGCCAGCTGTTTCCAGACACTTTATTGTGACACAATGGAACCAGCCGGAATCTTTGGGCAAAGCTGCAGTAATCCGAGTGTTGCCCAATTAGATCCAACAATGGGAGGCTCCCAGGCTCCGGTACTATCTAGCCCAGATCGCCCTTCGCTGCCCTGCCCTGACTTCCACTGTTTAGAAACTGGCTTCCACTGGCTTTCTCTTAATAACAACACTTTTTCTGCACATCCACTGCTTCATTCTGTGTTTTTCTGGCTTGTCGCCTTCCTTTCTTTTATTTCTTTTCATTACACTTCCCCTTGTCTTTTCAACCCCCATTGTGTGTTCAGAGTTACTACACCATCGTATGATTAATGCAACCATACACATTTTCATTCTGTGGTGTGTCTGACTTCTGTTTTGATGAATGAGCTCAAATGACGCCATGTTCAGAACGTAGAATGATGATGCGTTGAAGAGACATTCCAAAAACAAAGACATGAAGTGGATAGATGATGTGGTAGTGCAGTAATGTGATTTTGTTTGTATGGTGTGAGTAGTGACTGAGAGAAAGAGGAGTGGTTTGGTTGATTCTATGGCAGTGAGTTGTGCCTCTCAGACCTACAGCCTTCACTTGCTCTGTTTGCTCCTCTCCCTGCGCTGCTGCTTTGATTGACACGGGGTTCTTTTTCGACCCAGTCGAGGACACAGAGATGATTTGGATAGAGCAAAAGGCAGACCTACCCTACAGCTTGTAAAGGAAAACCACTCAAGGCATTTGCTTTAAATAGTCAGCTCAAAATGTGTTTGTGTTGAAAATATGTCATAAAGAGACGTAAAGGGGGACTTTAAAAGAAAGCCACCAAAGACTTACTGGTCCCAACAATCCGGAAATGGATGAATGTGGTGGGTGACAAGAAAAGAAACATGTCTCTGGACAACAACATCAACACACCTGTATCTTCAAATCATTTGTTAAGTTATTCACTGTAGCTCATCCACATCCTCAAAGTTGAACCAAACGGACTTGAAGTGAAGTCTATAGCTGGAAACCTGTTGCTATATTACATCAGCATTCATCCTTACTCTGCGCTGAATAGAGCCAGCAATTACCCATAATTCTCTGTACTGAAGTGAGGCCAGTCATTACCCCATAATTTCTCTGCCTGAATGAGGCCATCATTACCCCATAATTCTCTGTCTGAATGAGGCCAGTCATTACCCCATAATTTCTCTGCTGAATGAGGCCAGTCATTACCCATCATTCTCTGCCTGAATGAGGCCAGTCATTACCCCATCATTACTCTGCCAGAATGAGGCCAGTCGATTACCCCATCATTACTCTGCCGAATGAGGCCAAGTCATTACCCCATCATTACTCTGCCTAAAGAGCCAGTCATTACCCATCATTACTCTGCCTGAATGAGGCCAGTCATTACCCCATCATTACTCTGCCTGAATGAGGCCAGTCATTACCCATCATTACTCTGCCTAATGAGGCCAGTCATTACCCATCATTACTCTGCCTGAATGAGGCCAGTCTTACCCATCATTACTCCCTGAATGAGGCCAGTCATTACCCCATCATTACTCTGCCTGAATGAGGCCAGTCATTACCCCATATTACTCTGCCTGAATGAGGCCATCATTACCCCACATTTCTCTCCTGAATGAGGCAGTCATTACCCCATCATTACTCTGCCTGAATGAGGCCAGTCATTACCCCATATTACTCTGCCTGAATAGAGCCAGTCATATACCCCATCCTTACTCTGCCAGATGAGGCCAGTCATTACCCCCATCCATTACTCTGCCTAAATAGCCAGTCATTACCCATCATTACTCTGCCTGAGTGAGGCCAGTCCTGGAGACTAGCACTTATTGGACTCAGTCATTCATAAACTGCTCATTTACTTGACTAGTCTTCCACAAATAAAGCTCAAGGTCCTGAGACCTCATTCACCGGTGTTGTGTGGAGGCAGGCAGTGATGACGAGAGCACTTACCATCTGGATGAATCCTAGTCTCTTTCTCTGTTTTTCTCTCTCTCATTCTCATCTCTTTAATTCATTCTCTCTCTATCATTCTCATCTCTTTAATTCATTCTCTCTCTATCATTCCCATTCTCCTCTTTCTCTCCTGCTCTCCTTCACTTTCTCTCTCTCATTCTCATCTCTTTAATTCATTCTCTCTCTATCATTCCCATTCTCCTCTTTCTCTCCTGCTCTCCTTCACTTTCTCTCTCTCACTCTCCTCCCTCTGGCTTTTTCTCTCTGTAATCACCCCTAAACTGTGTTTCACAGACTTCTCATTATTACAGTAATGAAGGCATGGAGAACTAGGGAATGCCTGTGATTGTGATGCATGTATTCAATCGTTTCACCTGCATGAGCCTGCGGCTTTTACCAGGTGATTAGTATTACTGTCGCATCGCAACCGTGGTCTGCTTGAACTCCTTATAGTGCTACCAACAAGAGTGCTCAAAATACCTGCAGATTAGGCCACAACAAGTGACCTACACTTTTCTATTTACGAATCCAAATGTTATTAAAACACTTTTTATGACTAATGGATTTGTATTCATTTACTTTAATGATCYCAAGTAATGTATTCAGAACTGATCTTATTGATTCATTGCAGCAAATTATTTTATTTGACTGCTCTTGGGGGTTTTCTGTTTGTGTTCAATGCATCCTCAATCCTGTAGCAGCATCACTAACACCCTGTTTGTAATTGGGGATTACCTTAGGGTTTTGGAGATTAGGGAAAGGCTGTGTTTGTCGGGAACGTGAACAGAACAATGAAACTCTCCAATTCCAAGAAAATAGATTTGCAATCAGAACAGAATAATTTGGATTGTGTTTCTGGCAGGGGATTTGTTTCCTATTATGACAGTATCTGTTATCCTAGATTTTAAGCCTTTTCTGCTCTAAAGGTATTTAACGTTTCCATAGAGAGAGAGAGATGTAAAGTTATCTGAGCCATTCGTTCCGTGGGAACTTGATGAGTTCTGTCCATTTGTGGAGCAGTCTGGAGCAGCAGGAAGTGTCCATGATTAATGGGCAGCTGTAACCTTGCAATGAGGCTCATTTTCAGAGACGGGGAGTCCCTACCAGCCATACATCCTCGTCATCTCTTATTAAACATCCTAGTGCTTCTCAATCACCCACCAACCAGTCTGAGTGTTCCCTCCCAGTCCTGGCTCTACATCAACAGCCACACTGCAGCCTATCCCAGCCTAACACAGAGCACGGCACATCACAACTAGGAAATTCATATTTTCCCCAAAATCAACCAATTTTCAATACGGGGAATAATTCATATTTATCCAGAGTCCATTTTTAAAGCATTTAAAACCAAGATATGGTCACTGTGTGTCACGGCCGTCGTAAGGAGGAGACCAAGGCGCAGCGTGGTAAGCGTACATTCTTCTTTATTAAAAGAACGAACACTGAACAAACGAACAAAATAACAAAACGAACCGTGAAGCTAATATGGATAGTGCAGACAGGCAACTAAACATATATCAAGAACCCACAAAACCAAAAGGCATCTCATTAGTTTGCAAGATCTTGAGAATCAGCTGTACAGTACATGTGATGGAAGAGTGCACTGCACATGTGACGGAAGAATGCACTGTGCATGCAGAGGGTTGCAATTCCATCAAATTGGGGATAGTTTAACCAAAATATGCCACAAGACCTAGAATTGCCTTATGTGTATCCCACAAAAAAGGTTCACTGTTATAAGCTAACTTCCCATGGTAATTTACCGGAAAGTTTCCGACCCTTTGCAACCCTAGCGCCAACACTATGTGAACTCCACACACACACACACACACACTCACAATGCTCCAGTGTCTGACAGCAGTAACATAATGGCATTGCACACACTCACAATGCTCCAGTGTCTGACAGTAGTACCATAATGGCATTGCAGCCTCTCTCTGATTACCAGCTCAGGGACACTAACACAGACACTGATTAACAATCACCACCAGACAAATGAGGAATATCATCGTCCTGTCACTCAACACACTTCCCTGTGAAAACACAACTGTTTGAACTCTGAAAATGGGAATATTTAGATGTGTACTGAATTATATGTTCCGGGCTTGATCACTTCTGTTCCGGGCTTTTGGTTCTGTGTTGTGRTTAGGGATTAACATGGGAAACCGAGATACCGGGACTGTCTCGAGAACACTTCACRTTTCCTGAAAAATAAAATGAGAAGACCTGGGAAATTACAAYATTTTCCCCCAATGTGGCACTAAYGCAATTCCACAAAATACACAACATGCGCAKCAGCAGATGAGATAATATGCTATTACATTTATTTTTACGAAACAGGTTGTCGCATGGAAGCCTTTAGCCTAGGCCCTAGCATATCTACTTCACACAAAGTCRACATAAATTCAARCCACACGCATAATTGACACTGCCGGGCTGCACACAGGACCTGAACGCAGTTAATACAGGAAACCTCTTCAGTATAGCCTATAAAACAACGGGTTCTACTTGAGCTGTCAATGTGATTTTTAAGACAGTCACAAATTTGAAAGGCCTATGCACAATTCACCTCATAGGTCTTAATTCAGAGGCATGAGGGAAAATTCTAACTTCTCCTGTCCAAGAGCCTAGGCTATTTTCCTATCCAGTCCCAACCCCACTGAAACCCAAAATCYTGACTCCTGTCTCGCATAAAGATTCCCAACTTTGGCCTCCCAAGTGGCACAGCAGTCTAAGGCACTGCATCGCAGAGCTAGAGGCATCACTACAGACCCGGGTTCGATCCCAGGCTGTGTCACAGCCAGCCGTGACCGGGAGACCCATGAGGCGGCGCACAATTGGCCCAGCATCGTCTGGGTCAGGGGAGGGTTTGGCTGGCCAGGATGTCCTTGTCCCATCGCGCTCTAGCGACTCCTGTGGCATACCAGGCGCATGCAGTACCATAATGGCATTGCAGCCTCTCTCTGATTACCAGCATAGTCTGTCTGTCTGTCTGTCTGTGTTCACATAGTGTTGGCGCTAGGGTTGCAAAGGGTCGGAAACTTTCCGGTAAATTTCCTGAATTTTTCAGGACATTTTCCATGGGAAGTTAGCTTATAACAGTGAACCTTTTTTGTGGGATACACATAAGGCAAATCTAGGTCTTGTGGCATATTTTGGTTAAACTATCCCCAATTCAATGGAATTGCAACCCTCTGCATGCACAGTGCACTCTTCCATCACATGTACAGCTGATTCTCAAGATCTTGCACACTAATGAGATGCTATTGAGCCCACACTACTACACTGTCTGAGCCAAGGACTACATGCTTTCTGGTAAGTTKTGATTACAATACTGGGTGGGGTGAATATATTTTATATGACATACATGATTTTTTGTTAACTAGTAAATAGTAGCCTACAGCAAAGTGTGTTTAAATAATTTCTAACTTATTAACAATTTCTGCTAGTTAGTTTTTGCTACCATGTGGGTTTTAGCTTGCTTGAGCCTGCTAACTGAGGAGTGTTCACCTGTTTCCATCCTCTAGGACCTTTCTGAGAGTATCTATGTTTAATCTAACTGCTTAACTTTTTATCTGTACATGGAATTGTATTTGTTTTTTAAAACTAATTTATTTCTAATCTTGACAGGAAAATGCCACGGGCGCTATCTGATGTGTAGAGACATTTCACTGCAGCTAATGTAGAAGGAAAAGCTGTGTACCTTTGCAAATAATGTGCCAAATCATATGTGAAGAATCCAACAAAGATGCAGAATCATCTGGCCAMGTGCATAAAGTTCCCTCAGCGCTYACAACAAGCAACCTCTGACAAAAGTYCCTCTACTTTTATTCAAGGTGAAAATGATGAATCAGACTCCTTATTGATAGCAACAGCTCATGGTCCTCCTGGAATCAGATGTTTTTTGACTCAATGGAGGAACGTAGTCAGAGAAATGCTGATGAATGTCTTGCTCGAGCGGTGTATGCAACTGGTTCACCACTGATGCTCACAGACAATGTGTATTGGAAGAGATTTCTGAATGTTCTTCGCCCAGCATAAACATACACCCCTCCAACCAGACATGCTTTATCTACTCTGGATGCAGAGTTCAACAGAGTTCAAGTGAAGGTCAAGCAAATCATAGAGAAAGCAGACTGTATTGCAATCATCTCTGATGGGTGGTCGAATGTTCGTGGGCAAGGAATAATTAACTACATCATCTCAACCCCTCAACCAGTATTCTACAAGAGCACAGACATAAGGGACAACAGACATACCGGTCTCTTTATTGCAGATGAGCTGAAGGTAGTCATCAATGACCTTGGACCACAGAAGGTATTTGCACTGGTGACAAATAATGCTGCAAACATGAAGGCTGCTTGGTCTAAAGTGGAGGAGTCCTACCCTCACATCACACCCATTGGCTGTGCTGCTCATGCATTGAATCTGCTCCTCGAGGACATCATGGCACTGAAAGCAATGGATACACTCTACAAGAGAGCCAAGGAAATGGTTAGAATAAGAGAAGAATAAGAGAACCACATTGAAGCTGCCCAGCAGCACCTGTTGGGGTGGTGTTGTCATCAAGTTTGACAGTCTCCTGGAGGGGAAGGAGTCTCTCCAAGAAATGGCCATATCACAGTCTGCCGAAATGGACAGCCCCATCAAGAGGATCCTCCTGGATGATGTATTTTGGGAGAGTGTGGTAAGCAGCCTGAAACTCCTGAAACCTATAGCAGTAGCCATTGCGCGGATTGAGGGAGACAATGCCATTCTGTCTTATGTTCAGACTCTGCTTGCAGACGTAAGAGAAGAAATCCGTACTTCCCTGCCCACTTCACTGTTGCTCCAAGCAGAGGAAACTGCAGTTCTGAAATAAAAAAACTTCTGCCTGAAGCCCAGCGTACATATTGGACCCCAAGTTTGCTGCCATGAGCATCCTGTCTGGTGCAGAGGTCAACAAGGCCTATGATGTCATCACTACCGTGTCTCGCCAACTTGGCCTGGATGGGGGCAAGGTTCTTGGCAGTCTGGCGAAGTATACTTCCAAGCAAGGGCTTTGGCATGGAGATGCAATATGGCAGTCGTGCCAACATATCTCATCAGCCACCTGGTGGAAGTGACTTTGTGGATCTGAGGCTCTTTCCCCTGTTGCCTCCATCATCCTCCAAATCCCAMCAACATCAGCCGCCTCAGAGCACAACTGGACCCTGTTTGGGAACACACACCAAAGCACGCAACAGGCTGACCAATACAAGTGTTGAAAAATGGGTGGCCATCTGGGCAAATTTGAGGCTTTTTGAGCCTGACCATAAGCCATCCTCAACAAGGTTGGAAAGTGACAGAGAAGGTGAAGCCTCAGAGTCTGATGTTCAAGAGGTGGACATTGAGGAGGTCCAGGGAGAAGACATAGAAGCCTGAGAGGAAGACAACCAAAGCTTTAGTTTGTAGACTATCATTTTACAGATGTATGTTGAAAACGTTTTTGGGAGATGCGATGGATCATTGGGGATGTACATTCTTGGCATTCTCTCAACCAGCTTCATGAGGTAGTCACCTGGAATGCATTTCAATTAACAGGTGTGCCTTGTTAAAAGTTAATTTGTGGAATTTATTTCCTTCTTAATGTGTTTGAGCCAATCATTTGTGTTGTGACAAGGTAGGGGTGGTATACAGAATATAGCCCTATTTGGTAAAAGACCAAGTCCATATTATGGCAAGAACAGCTCAAATAAGCAAAGGGAAACGACAGTCATTATTTGAAGACATGAAGGTCAGTCAATGCGGAAAATTAAAAGGAATTTGAAAGTTTCTTCAAGTGCAGTCGCAAAAACCATCAAGCGCAATGATGAAACTGGCTCYCATGAGGACCACCACAGGAAAGAAAGACCCAGAGTTACCTCTGCTGCAGAGCATAAGTTCATTAGAGTTAACTGCACCTCAGATTGCAGCCCAAATAAATGCTTCACAGAGTTCAAGTAAGAGAAACATCTCAACATCAACTGTTCAGAGGAGACTGCATGAATCAGACCTTCATGGTCATATGCTGCAAAGAAACCACTACTAAAGGACACCAATAAGAAGAAGAGACTTGCTTTGGCCAAGAAACACGAGCAATGGAAATTAGACCGGTGGAAATCTGTCCTTTGGTCTGATGAGTCCAAATGAGAGATTTTTGGTTCCAACCGCCGTGTCTTTGTGAGATGCAGAGTAGGTGAACAGATGATCTCTGCATGTGTAGTTTCCATCGTGAAGCATGGAGGAGGAAGTGTGATGGTGTGGGGKTGCTTTGCTGGTGACACTGCCAGTGATTTATTTACAATTCAAGGCACACTTAACCAGCATGGCTACCCCAGCATTCTGCAGTGACACAGCTTCCCATCTAGTTTGTGCTTAGTGGGACTATCATTTGTTTTTCAACAGGACAATGACCCAACACACCTCCAGGCTGTGTGTGTAAGGGCTATTTGACCACGAATGAGAGTGATGGAGTGCTGCATCAGATGACCTGGCCTCCCCAGTCACCCAACCTCAACTCAATTTAGATGGTTTGGGGTGAGTTGGACCTCAGTGAAGGAGTGAAGGAAAGTGAGTGAAGGAAAAGCAGCCAACAAGTGCTCAGCATATGTGGGAACTCCTTCAAGACTGTTGGAAAAGCATTCCATGTGAAGCTGGTTGAGAGAATGCCAAGAGTGTGCCAAGCTTTCACCATGGCTAAAGGTGGCTACTTTGAAGAATCTCAAATATAAAAAGTGTTTAACACTTTTTGGGTTACTACATGATTCCATATGTGTTATTTCATAGTTTTGATGTCTTCACTATTATTCTACAATGTCAAAAATAGTCAAATAAAATAAAAACCCTTGAATGAATAGATGTGTCCAAACTTTTGACTGGTACACACACGCTGGCTCTCTATAATTTTGTATAGATAGATAGATGGTGAATGAAGGAAAATGGGGAAAACTNATTGAGCTGAGAACATCGTTTTAATCCCAGGCTGTGAACTCTATAGTCATAATAGTTATTAACTCACTCAGTCAGTTCATTTATTTTCTACAGATCCCCACAGGCTCAAAATAGCTCACMACTCCCCTTCAAAATGCACTTGCCCTTCGCTTACAGTTAATTACTGTTTGGAGAATAATTAATATTTCATATTTCTGGTCAAAGGATGACGGAAAACATATGAATATTGATGCACCTTTCATTATGACCAAAATTATATTTTCAACTTACCCAGCATTAAGTATTTATGCCATGTCTCTGCAGGGTGTACACAGCAGTTAATGGATTGACAGTCTCCCAGTAGTTGGTTAAATATGACCTTCCTCTCCGTGCATTATGGCATMGTTACCACATTCTTTATGGGCCCATTAACTGCACTGAACCACTKGGTTGACACTTGACAGAGATGGTTGAGTATATTAATGGCAGATTGAGGGGATGGGGTGATGAGGTAATGTTCTGTGGGAGGAGGTTTAAGTGGCTCATCCTTTCTCCCATCTTTATGATGTCACAGCAAACGAGAGGCTGTTTTTGCAGGACAATATTAGAAGACGGACCAGGATCTGAACTCCCCTCCCTGGCAGGCCTGTCTGTCTATCTGTTGTCAGGRAGCTGCAGTCTTTTGATGGCCTTGTTCCTCCATGGTCTTTGATTGCACTGAAGACAGTTTCAGGCCTTCGGATGGATCAAACATGTACTCCTATTCCCCTTGCAGCAGTCGACATGCCCAGACTGCCAGACTGGCCCACTATCCCCATTCCAACGTCTGACTGTCGGAGAGACAGGTTTAGATAWGTGTTACCCAGCCAGACACAGCATTCTGAAACTAATAAGACACCCCTCCCCTSCTCTTCACACAGACATGTTCAAAATCACAGCCACTCTCTGTCTCCAGGCCTGCACTATGTGAACACTATAGAGATGCTGATATGCAGTACTTGAATACAGAGTCACACAGTGCAGTAGAAGCACACACACACGCAAGTCACACACACACATACATACACACACGTCAGGCACACACACGTGCACACACACAGTGCAGTCTGATTCCGACTCCTTTATATCAGAGAACGAACAGATAACCTTTCCCCATAATATCCTGATTGGACTCCAATGTCTAATTGCAGTGAGTAGATATATTGGCCCACCCATGTAGTTCAGTGATAACAAGGCTCTCCTGTGTGTTAATTGATGCCCCCACACAGCCAGCGTTTGTCTCTCCGTGTTCCTCCACATCTAACACAGTAGACCTACCCACAGGTGGAATTACTGTCTTTGGCAAATGCTCACATGCCATGAAATTGGAAGGATGATGTTGGAGGAGGGAGTGCAAGGGGAGAGGGAGAGAGGTGGTCAGATAACAATTAAATGATGCTGTATGTATCCTAATGTCGAGTGGACACTCCAATGCCAAACCAAACTTATTGCTGAGCCCAGGTGTGGGYAATTCAAGGGTTGCAGACTGCGGTGAGTGCAAGCTTTTGTTACAGGCCAGTTCCAACACACATGATTCCATTAACTAACTGCTCATCTGAAACTWGATTAGAGTCAGGTGTGTTCTGTAATTCAGAGGAGGAGATTAATACGCTAGGCTAAAGGCCTTCCATGCAACAACCCCTGTTAGATTTAATGTGCTTAAAAAAATGGCTACCTGCTGCTTCCCGCGCATGTTGGTATTCTGTGGAAATTGCATTAGTGCTAACATGGGGGTTTTTTTCGTATTTCCCAGATCTTGTCATGACATTTTTAGGGAAATGTGAGAGCGTCTCGGCGGGACAGTCCCAGGAGTCCGTTATCCCATGTTTGAATTCCAATTGGATTTTGTAGCACAAAGCGCGTACATGTCCTACAGGCCTAAATACTAACGGACAAGGTTGTGTGATCAGTTCAATCTTGGACAGACCAGTATAACACAACACTGTGTCATCAGTTGTGTCAAGGAATCAATTAAATCATCAGAAAATGAGCCTTCCTATTTTCACCATGAGCCTTGTTAAGCATTTTAATGAGGTTCAAATCTGAGTGGTAGCCTTGGGGAACAGACTGAGTCTTGAGGGGGGTAGAAAAGCCAAACCGGCACTCTGTAGTCTGGAGGTATTAAATTAGGCTGCTTTATCTAATGTTCAACCATAATGACATCAGATGAACATTTAGGTATTATTAATGACATAGGTGAAACATTTTAAGGTAATTAATGTGAGTTACAAATGTCCAAAGTAAAAGCCTTTGTTTAATCATTCATCTCACTAAATTAAAATTAACAGCGCCCAAACTGTCAATGCTTTTAATTAATTAATGAGCCGAGGAAGAAAAGTTGTTCTGTTCAGACTGTAACAACAGATACAGTTGAAGTCGGCACGTTTACATACACCTTAGCCAAATACATTTAAAAAACTCAGTTTTTCACAGATTCTGACATTTAATCCTAGTAAAAGAATTCCCTCTTTAGGTCAGAATCTCCAACCTTAATTTTAAGAATGTGAAATGTCAGAATAAATAATAGAGAGATGTATTTGTTTCAAGCTTTTTTATCTTTCAAATCAACATTCGCATTTGGTGGGGTCAGAAAAGTTTACATACACTCATTAGTATTTGGTAGCATAAGCCTTTAATTGTTAACTTGGATCAAACATTTCAGGTTAGCTTCCACAAGCTTCCCACAATAAGCTGGGTGAATTTTGGCCCATTCCTCCTGAAGAGCTGGAGTAACTGAGTCAGGTTTTGTAGGTCCGTTCTTGCTCGCACATTTTTCAGTTCTGCCCAGAAATGTTTCTATAGGTTTGAGGTCAGGGCTATGTGATGGCCCTCCAATACCTTGACTCTGTTTGTCCCTAAGCATTTTTGCCACAACTTGAAAAGTATGCCTGGGGTCATTGTCCATTTGGAAAGACCCATTTGGACCAAAGCTTTAACTTCCTGACTGATGTTTAAAATGTTGCTCAATATATCCACAATATTTTCTTATCATGATGCCATCTATTTTGTGAAGTGGCACCGTACCTCCTGCAGTAAAGCACCCCACAACATGATGCTGCCACCCCGTCCTTCGTTTGGGATGGTGTTCTTTGGCTTGCAAGCATTCCCCTTTTTCCTCCAAACATAACAATGGTCATTATGGCCAAAACAGTTCTATTTTTTGTTTCATCAGACCAGAGGACATTTCTCCAAAAAGTACGATCTTTGTCCCAAGTGCAGTAGTCGGCTTTTTTATGGCGGTTTTGGAGCAGTGGCTTCTTCCTCTGAGCGGGCCCTTTCAGGTTATGTCGATATAGGACTCGTTTTACTGTGGATATAGATATTTTGTACCTGTTTCCTCCAGCATCTTCACAAGGTCCTTTGTTGTTGTTCTGGAATTGATTTGCACTTTTCACAACCAAAGTACGTTCATCCTCTAGGAGACAAAATGCGTCTCCTTCCTGAGCGGTATGACGGCTGTGTGGTCACAATTGCTCCCAAGGATGAACCAGACTTGTGGAGGTCTACAATTCTTTTGCTGAGGTTTGGCTGATTCTTTTCTTTCTTCTGTTTTCCATGATGTCAAGCAAAGAGGCACTGAGTTTGAAGGTAGGCCTTGAAATACATCCAGAGGTACACCTCCAATTGACTCAAATTATGTCAAATAGCCTATCAGAACTCTAAAGCCATGACATATTTCCTGGAATTGTCCAAGCTGTTTAAAGGCACAGTCAACTTAGTGTATGTAAACTCTTGCCCACTGGAATTGTGATACAGTGAATTATAAGTGAAATAATCTGTCTGTAAACAATTGTGTTGGAAAATAATGATTGTGTCATGCCAAAGTAGATGTCCTAACGTGCGATTTGCGCAAAAGTTGGGGAGTGGTTGAAAAACAAGTTTTAATGACTCCAACCTACGTGTACAGTAGTTAACTTTCAACTTCAACTGTAGCAACAACTACAGCAACAGACAGCAGCAACAGAGAACAACAACAGAGAACAACACAGACAGCACAACAAAAGAGCAACAACAGAGCAACAACAAACAAAGAGAGAACAACAGAGAGCAACAACAGAGAGCAAAACAACAGAGAGCAAAACGAGAAAACAGAAACAACAAAGAGCAACAAAGAGAACAACAACAGGAGAGAACAACAGACAGCAGCAAACAGAGAGCAACAAGAGAACAACAACAGAAGAACAACAACAGAGAGCAGCAACAGAAGAACAAACAACAGAGAAAACAACAGAGAGCAACAACAGAGAACAGCAGCAACAGAAACAAACACAAGAAAGCAAACAACAGAAAGCAACAACAGAGAGCAACAAAGACAGCAGCAAGAGAAAACAACAGAAAGCAACAACAGAGAGAAACAACAGACAGCAACAACAAGAGAAACAACAACAGAGAACAACAACAGAGAGAAAAACAACAGACAGAGCAACAGAGAACAACAACAGAGAACAACAACAGAGAAACAACAGACAGCAAGCAACAGAGAACAACAACAGAGAACAACAACAGAGAGAAACAACAAGACACAGCAACAGAGAACAACAACAAGAGAGCAACAACAGACAGCAAGCAACAGAGAACAACAACAGAGAACAACACAGAGAGAAACAACAGACAGCAGCACAGAAACAACAACAGAGAACAACAAACAGAGAGAAACAACAGACAGCAGCAACAGAGAAAACAACAGAGAGCAACAACAGAGAGACAACAGAGAACAACAACAGAGAGCACAACAGAAGCGACAAAGAGAACACAACAGAGACCAACAACAAGAAAGAAACAACAGAGAGCACACAGAGACAAACAACAGAAGAAAGGCAACAACAGAAGACAACAACAGAGACCAACTGTTGTTGTTCTCTGTTGTTGTTCTCTGTTGTTGCTCTCTGTTGTTTCTCTCGTTGTTGTGTCTCTGTTGTTGTTCTCTGTTGTGCTCTCTGTTGTTGCTTCTCTGTTGTTGTCTCTGTTGTTGTTTCTCGTTGCTGCTGTCTGTTGTTGGTCTCTGTTGTTGTTCTCTGTTGTTTGCTCTCTGTTGTTGTTCTCTGTTGTTGCTCTCTGTTTGTTTTCTCTGTTGTTGGTCTCTGTTGTTGTTCTCTGTTGCTGCTGTCTGTTGTTGGTCTCTGTTGTTGCTCTCTGTTTTGTTTCTCTCTGTTGTTGGTCTCTGTTGTTGTCTCTGTTGTTGCTCTCTGTTGTTGCTCTCTGTTGTTCCTCGTTGTTTGCTCAGAGAGAAACAACAGAGAGCTACTACAACAGAGAACAACAACAGAAGACCAACAAACAGAGAGAAACAACAGAGAGCAACAACAGAGAACAACAACAGAGAAACAACAACAGAGAGAAACAACAGACAGCAACTCACATGTACAATTGATGAGTCATTCGTGTAGAGACCTTCATTTTGGGGACTGGCTGAGTTTATTAGACAGAGCATCAGGGGAGCATCAGACAGGTACACACTGATCCCCTCGAGTGTATTCATCTCTCTATCCTAGCTGTGCTGGGCCAGCGCAGCCGATCTAATATACAAAATTGTATATATTGACAATGGGTGGCAGTAAGCTAGAGAGTAATATACAGATATTGGATGAATTTGTATGACTTGGTTAAGCCAGAGGTGGGCTACTCCCTCCACTAGTCAGGCGCCGTGATCTGTCCGCGTCGAAATGAGTATTGGGGGGCGTCGCTTACTGCTCGGTTGGAAAATGCAGATGGAGTGTGGTATTTATACGAATTACCCTATTAGCCAGGTAATCTAAGGTTTCATTACAACAGTCGGAGAACTACTGAATACGATGTAACGTCAACTCACATCGTTCCTACCAGGAATATGACTTTCCGCAAACGGATCCAAGTGTTTTGCCTTCCACCCAATACATGGATCTGATCCCAGCCGGCGACCTCTGTGCGACGCCGAAAAAGGGGCAAACGAGGCGGTCTCTCGTGGTCAGGCTTCGGAGACGGGCACATGCGCTCACACTCCCTAGCATACTACTCGCCAATGTCCAGTCTCTTGACAATAAGGTTGATGAAATCCGAGCACGGGTAGCATTCAGAGAGACATCAAGGGATTGCAACGTTGCTCTGCTTCACGGAAACATGGCTATACTCAAGGGACGCTAGAACGGGTCGGTTGCTAGCCAGCTGGTTTCTTTCATGCCATCGCGCCGACAGAAAAACATCTTTTCCGGTAAGAAGAAGAGGGGCGGGGGGGTATGCCTTATGATTAACGAGAGTGGTGTGATCATCATACAAACACACAGGAATCAAGTCATTCTGTTCACCTGATCTAGAACTCCTCACACAAATGTCGACCGCATTATCTCCAAGGGAATTCTCTTCAATCATAATCACAGCCGTATAATCTCCCCCAAGCGACACATCGATGGCCCTGAACGAACTTTATCTGACTCTTTGTAAACTGGAAACGCACACACCCTGAGGCTGCATTCACGTAGCGGGGAATTTTAACAAGGCTAATCTAAAAACAAAACCTCCCTAAAATTCTATCAGCATAATCGATTGTGCTACCAGGGCTGGAAAAACCCTAGATCATTGTATATACTAATTCCGCGACGCTTATAAGCCGCCCCCCCGCCCCCTTTCGGAAAGCTGACCACGACTCCATTTTGTTGATTCCAGAACTACAACAGAAACTCAAACAACACTCCCGCGCTCAGTGTCTGTTCAACGCTGGTCCGACCAATCTGAATCCACGCTTCAAGACTGCTTCGATCACCGCGGATTGGAATATGTTCCGCATCGCGTCCAACAACAATATTGGACTGAATATGCTGATTCGGTGAAGCGAGTTCATTAGGAAGTTGCATTGACGATGTCGTACACACAGCAACGATAAAAACATTCCCAACCAGAAACCGTGGATTGACGGCAGCATTCGCGTGAAACTGAAAGCGCGAACCACTGCTTTTAACAGGGCAAGGTGACCGGAAGCATGACCGAATACAAACAGTGTAGCTATTGCTCTCCGCAAGGCAGATTCAAAACAGGCTAAAGTCTCAGTACAGAGACAAAATCGAGTCGCAATTCAACAGCTCAGACACAAGAGGTATGTGGCAGGGTCTACAGTCAATCACGGATTACAAAAAGAAAACAGCCCCGTCGCGGACCAGGATGTTCTTGCTCCCAGACAGGCTAAACAACTTTTTTTGCCCGCTTTGAGGACAATACAGTGCCACTGACACGGCCCCTACAAAAACCTGCGGGCTCTCCTTCACTGCAGCCGAGGTGAGTAAAACATTTAAACGTGTTAACCCTCGCAAGGCTGCAGGCCCAGACGGCATTCCAGCCGCGTCCTCAGAGCATGCGAGACCACTGGCTGGTGTGTTTACGGACATATTCAATCAATCCTTCCCAGTCTGCTGTTCCCACATGGCTTCAAGAGGGCCAACCATTGTTCCTGTTCCCAAGAAAGCTAAGGTAACTGAGCTAAACGACTACCGCCCGTACACTCACTTCCGTCATCATGTGATGTTTGAGAGACAGTCAAGGACCATATCACCTCCACCCTACGGAACACCCTAGACCCACTCCAATTTGCTTACCGACCCAATAGGTCCACAGACGACGCAATCGCAACCCACTGCACACGCCCTAACCCATCTGGAAAAGAGGAATACCCATGTGAGAATGCTGTTCATCGATTACAGCTCAGCATTTAACACCATAGTACCCTCCAAACTCGTCATCAAGCTCGAGACTCTGGGTCTCGACCCCGCCCTGTGCAACTGGGTCCTGGACTTCCTGGAGGCCGCCCCAGGTGGTGAGGTAGGTAACAACATCTCCACCCCGCTGACCTCAACACTGGGGCCCCACAAGGTGCGTTCTGAGCCTCTCCTGTACTCCTGACCCACGACTGCGTGGCCATGCACGCCTCCAACTCAATCATCAAGTTTGCGGCGATGACACTACAGTGGTAGGCTTTGAATTACCAACAACGACGAGACGGCCTACAGGGAGAGGGAGGGCCCTCGGAGTGTGGTGTCAGGAAAATACTCGACACTCAACGTCAACAAAACAAAGGAGATTGATTGTGGACTTCAGGAAACAGCAGAGAGCACCCCTATCTCACATCGACGGGTCAGTAGTGGAGAAGGTGGAAAGTTTTAAGTTCCTCGGTGTACACTCACGGAAAACTGAATTGGTCCACCACACAGACAGCGTTGTGAAGAAGGCGCAGCAGGCGCCTCTTCACTCAGGAGGCTGAAGAAATTCGGCTTGTCACCAAAAGCACTCACAAACTTCTACAGATGCACGATCGAGAGCATCCTGTCGGGCTGTATCACCGGCCTGGTACGGCAACTGCTCCGCCCAACAACCGTAAGGCTCTCCAGAGGGTAGTGAGGTCTGCAGAACGCATCACAGGGGCAAACTACCTGCCCTCCAGGACACCCTACACCACCCGATGTCACAGGAAGGCCATAGATCAATCAAGGACAACAACCACTCCTAAGCCACTGCCTGTTCACCCGCTATCATCCAAAGGCGAGGTCAGTACAGGTCATTTCAAAGCAGGGACCGAGAGACTGAAAAACAGCTTCTATCTCTAAGGCCATCAGACTGTTAAACAGCCACCACTAACATTTACGGCCGCTGCCAACATACTGACTCACTCCAGCCACTTTAAAAAATGGGAATTGATGGAAATTATGTAAAATGTACCACTAGCACACTTTAAACAATGCCACTTAATATAATGTTTACATACCCTACATTACCCATCTCATATGTATATACTGTACTCTATATCATCTACTGCATCTTGCCATCTTTATGTAATACATGTACCACTAGCCACTTTAAACTATGCCACTTTATGTTTACATACCCTACAGTACTCAATCTCATATGTATATACCGTACTCTATACCATCTACTGCATCTGCCATGCCGTTCTGTACCACCACTCATTCATATATCTTTATGTACATATTCTTTATCCCTTTACACTTGTGTGTGTGTGTAAGGTAGTAGTTTGGGAATTGTTAGGTTAGATTACTGTTGGTTTATTACTGCATTGTCGGAACTAGAAGCACAAGCAGTTTCGCTACACTCGCATTAACATCTGCTAACCATGTGTATGTGACATAAAAATGTGATTTGATTTGAGGAGGGATGCAGTGTTCACAGCAGGATTTTATTCCAACCCAGCAATTACAG
>NW_019947571.1:25199-34907 GCF_002910315.2 Salvelinus sp. IW2-2015
ATCCAGGGAAAGACTAGTGATATCCAGGGAAAGACTAGTGGCATCCAGGAAAGTGTTAAAAAATGTTGGTGACATCAAGTGGTTTCTGTTAGAATTACATGAGGGGGTGTTTAACCCCATCAAATAAAATAAAAGGTTATTTGTCAAGTGCACTGAATACAACAGGTGTAGTCCTTACAGTGAAATGCTTACTGACAAGTCCTTAACCAACAATGCAGTTTTAAGAAAATAGAGTTAATAAAATATTTACTAAATAAACTAAAGTAAAAAATAAAAACAAAAGTAACACTAACAACAATAACAATAACAACAATAACAAGGCTATATACAGGGAATACCGATAGAGTCAATGTGCGGGGGTAAAGGTTAGTCAAGGTATTTTGACCATGGAGGCAGGGGTAAAGTGACTATGCATAGTGATGTGGACAGAAAGGAACTTGAAACTCTCGACCCGCTACAACCCCGTCGATGTGATTTATTTATTTATTTATTTATTTATTTTTTAAATCACCTTTATTTAACCAGGTAGGCCAGTTGAGAACAAGTTCTCATTTACAACTGCGACCTGGCCAAGATAGAGCAAAGCAGTACGACAAAAACAACAGAGTTACACATGAGATTAACAAACGTACAGTCAATAACACAATAGAAAAATCTGTATACTGTGTGTGCAAATGAAGTAAGGAGATAAGGCAATAAATAGGCCGATAGTGGTGAAGTAATTACAATTGAGCAATTAACACTGGAGTGATATATGTGCAGATGAGGATGCGCAGGTAGAAATACTGGTGTGCAAAAGAGCAGAAAAACAAAAACAAATATGGGGATGAGGTAGGGGTAGTTGGTTGGGTTATTTACAGATGGGCTGTGTACAGCTGCAGCGATTGATAAGCTGCTCTGACAGCTGACGCTTAAAGTTAGTGAGGGAGATATGTCTCCAACCTCAGTGATTTTTGCAATTCATTCCAGTCATTGGCAGCAGAGAACTGTAAGGAAAGGCGGCCAAAGGAGTACGGTAAAACCACGCTGGTTGACTTGACTAATATACAAGACGAACTGGCGCAGAGAGAAAGGAAACACAGGGATAAATACACTGGGGAAAATAAGCGACACCTGGAGGGGGTGGAGACAATCACAGGAACAGGTGAAACAGATCAGGGCATGACAGGGCAGGTCCCGGAAAATTAGAAAGGCCTGCTCGCATGAAGTGTTTTAGGGAGCGTTTGACAGTGATGAGGGGTGGTCGTTGACAGCGGACCCATAACGGACGCAGGCAATGAGGCAGTGATCCTGAGATCCTGGTTGAAACAGCAGAGGTGTATTTAGAGGGCAAGTTGGTCACAGATGATATCTATGAGGGTGCCCATGTTTATGGTTTTGGGTTGTACCTGGTAGATTCCTTGATCATTTGTGTGAGATTGAGGGCATCTAGCTTAGATAGTAGGACGGCCGGGGTGTTAAGCATATCCAAATTTAGGTCACCTATCAGTACGAACTCTGACGATAGATGGGAGACAATCAATTCACATATGGTGTCCAGGGCACAGCTGGGGCTGGGGGGTCTATAACAAGCGGCAACAGTGAGGGACTTATTTCTGGAGAGATGGATCATGTTCGGTCCTCCTTTTCCTGTAGTCCACATCATCTCCTTTGAGCTCATGTTGAGGGAGAGGTTGTTTTCCTGGCACCACACGGCCAGGTCTCTGACCTCCTCCCTATAAGCGTCTCAACGTTGTCGTGTGGGAAAGCGCAGTGTTGGGTGCGATTGAGATTGCGTCATCTGTGGACCTGTTGGGGCGTTATGCAAATTGGAGTGGGTCTAGGGTTTCCGGGATGATGGTGTTGATGGTGTGAGTGAGCCATGACCAGCCTTTCAAAGCACTTCATGGCTACCGACATGAGTGCTATGGGGCGGTCGTCATTTAGGAAGGTACCTTCGCTTCCTTGGGCACAGGGGTGGTCTGCTTGAAACATGTAGTTATTACAAACTAGGTCAGGGAGAGGTTGAAAATGTCAGTGAAGACACTTGCCAGTTGGTCTGCGCATGCCACCCTGATTCTAGCTCCGGGGTGAAGTTTCCCCATAGAGCAGTGGTTTCCAACCATGGGTACTAGGACCTCTGGGGGTACTTGGCCTACCCACAGGGGGTACTTGAGAAGACTGATGAGACCACAGGCCTACTGGTAAAATGCACATGAGGGGTACTACGGGCAGAGCAAAATTCAGTTGGTGGTACAGTAACCAAAAAGGTTGATAACCACTGCCATAAAGAATAATAGAGGACTCTTCTTTGTATCTGTCCCATTATGACATCTGTGAGAGCACTGGCAGCACCATTGAGGGCATCTCCATTTTGAAGTAGTCAATTTTCTTCTTCTACTACTTCTATGAGTTGGTAAACAAACTGAAAGGGTGCACACTGCCACTTGCATTGTGTTGTTTGAACAGGTATAAAGCCAAGGTTGGTGATATACTGTCAGCTGCAGTTATGGAATGTTTGCTCACAAGCATAATTCATAGGCTGATCCCTCCTGATGACCCGGATGGAATTATGTGATCCTTCCTTAACCCATAGGAAGTCCCACCCAGTTGACTAATTCATAATGGTGAAATCCCTCTATGTTGCTGCCCATGCAAAAACTTTTTTTTGGCACTAGAGCCCTCTATCTCTGAGTATCCCCTAGGGACAGATGTAGGATCAGCTTCCCCTCCCCCAAGCCTCACCTTAAGCATTAGTGTGGAAAATGCTAAACTGACTCAAGATCAGCGTCTAGGGGAAACTTCACCCTACTTACTCCATAATTATGTGATACAAATGACCCCTGACCTCTGACCTTTGACCTTGATGACCTTGGCAGTGCTCCTGGAGGAGTAGACCTCGGTCAAGTTGAGTTGGTTGGTAGCAACACAGGTGTACTCCCCGCTGTCCTCGYGCACCATCCTGTAGCATACAAATACAGATATTGTCAACAATATTTCCAGTGAGTTTTCACATATTTTCAAGAAGCTAAATAATAAAACATTGACGAAGATCTATGTGACTGGAATGGTGTATTTGTCAATAAATATATCAGTTCTCTTCAGTTTTTTGCATATCCAATGCACCCATGATCTAACATGCATCTTCAGGTGGGCAAAAGTGAACGTCTGAAAGACAAASACAAGACAGACAGACCAGACAGCCCAGTAATAACAGACCATCCACAATACAGTACCTGTAGATGAAGAGTTGTTCCTGTGTCTGATTGTGTAAAGGAGACAGGGGGAGGGGCTTCCCATCCACCAGCCACTGGTAGGAGACGTGGTTCCCTTTGGCTGATGTTACAACGTAGGGACAGTGGCTTCCCTTCGTAGAACTCCACAGATCCTGATTCGACTACAACCTCTGCACGTTGACTGGGACTGTGGGAGAACACATACAACCATACAGTACAACCATAGAATCTGATAATGTTGTGTTCTAATTCTAGGAGGGCATTTTAGATCTGTGAAAACATTTAAGTTCTATTAAGACATTGTAATTGTGATAAAGACATTCAAATTCTATGAGGACATTCTAGTTCTATGAAACATTTAAATTACCTGAGGACATTCAAGTTCTATGAGTACATTCTAGTACTATGAGGAAATTGTAGTTCTGTGAAGACATTGTAAACGCAGCAAAAAAAGAAACATCCTCTCATGTCAACTGCGTTAATTTTCAGCAAACTTAACATGTGCAAATATTTGTATGAGCAAGATCAACAACTGAGACATAAACGAACACGTTCCACACGACATGTGACTGACAGAAATTGAATAATGTGTCCCTGAAAAAGGGGGAGTCAAAATCAAAAGTAACAGTCAGTATCTGGTGTGGCCACCAGCTGCGTTAAGTACTGCAGTGCATCTCCTCATGGACTGCACCAGATTTGCCAGGTCTTGCTGTGAGATGTTACCTCACTCTTCCACCAGGCACCTGCAAGTTCCCGGACATTTCTGGGGGAATGGCCCTAGCCCTCACGCTCCAATCCAACAGGTCCCAGACGTGCTCAATGGGATTGAGTCTGGGCTCTTCGCTGGCCATGAGAACACTGACATTCCTGTCTTGCAGGAAATCATGCACAGAACGAGCAGTATGGCTGGTGGCATTGTCATGCTGTAGGGTCATGTCAGGATGAGCCTGCAGGAAGGGTACCACATGAGGGAGGAGGATGTCTTCCCTGTAACGCACAGTTGAGATTGCCTGCAATGAAAACAAGCTCAGTTCGTGATGCTGTGACACACCGCCCCAGACCATGACGGACCCTCCACCTCCAAATCGATCCCACTCCGAGTCCAGGCCTCAGTGTAACGTTCATTTTTTCGACAATAAACACGAATCCGACGATCACCCTGGTGAGACAAAGCACGACTCATCAGTGAAGAGAACTTTTTGCCAGTCCTGTCTGGTCCAGCGACGGTGGGTTTGTGCCCATAGGCGATGTTGTTGCGTGATGTCTGGTGAGGACCTGCCTTACAACATGCTTACAAGCCCTCCGTCCAGCCTCTCTCAGCCTATTGCGGACAGTCTGTGGACTAGAGTTTTTTTCCCTCAGGTTGCACATGACATGCTGGTAGAAATTATGTAAAACGGATTTAAGTTTGTCTGTTAAAGTCCCCGGCCACTAGGAGCGCCACTTCTGGATGAGCATTTTCTTCTTTGCTTCTTGGATTATGCAGCTCGTTGAGTGCGGTCTTAGTGCCAGCATCAGTTTGTGGTGGTAAATAGACGGCCATGGAAAATATAGCTGAAAATTCTCTTGGTAGACGGTGTGGTCTACAGCTCATCATGAGGTACTCTACTTCAGCAATACCTTGAGCAATACCTTAATACTAGACATCGCGCCCCAGCTGTTATTGACAAATAGACACACACCCCCACCCCTCGTCTTACCGGACGTAGCTGTTCTGTCCTGCCGATGCACGGAAAACCCAACCAACTGTATATTATCCGTGTTGTCATTCTTGGTGAAACATAAGATATTACAGGTTTTAATGTCCCATTGGTAGGAGAGTCTCAAAATGAGCTTTTCCAGTTTATTCTCCAGTGATTGCACATTGGCTAATAGAACGGATGGTAGAGGCGGGTTACCCACTCGCCGACGGATTCTCACAAGGCACCCTGATCTTCGCCCCCCTGTATTTCCTTATTTTCTTCATGCGAATGAAGGGGATTTGAGCCTTGTCTGGGAGAAACATTATATATTTCGCTCATTAAAGAAAAAAATCTTGGTCCAGTTTGAGGTGAGTAATCACTGTTCTGATATCCAGAAGCTCTTTTCAGTCATAAAAGACAATAGCATCAACATTATGTACAAAATAAGTTACAAACAAAAAACACACAACTGGTTAGGAGCCTGTAAAATGGCAGCCATTCCCTCCAAAGCTAATTCTGCCAGAACAAAACAAAAGTATTAATACAGGGCCTACGACTCACCGACTACTCTGAGGTGGTGTCTTTGACTGACTGTGGGRTGTATTACTGTGTTGTTCTGGACGCTGGCTACACACACCATGTGGCCCTCGTAGGAAGCAGTGATGAACAGAGGGAAATTGGCCATCTCACCAGACAGAGCACTGTAGAAGCCTAAGGTCTTGGACCGGTCACCTTCCCTGAGGACAGATTACAGTAATGGATTGGATACATAACAGTGGTAAAATGTATATTTTATTGTATTGTTTACATGGCATTATATTGACAGGGCTCTGTAGAACCTTAAAGCTGCAATATGTAACTTTTTGGGGGCGACCCAACCAAATTCACATAGAAATGTGAGTTATAGATCTGTAATCCGCATTAAAAGCAAGTCTCAGAAGCGGTAGATCTGTTCTATGTGTGCTATTCCTATGCTTCCCGTTCTTAAGATTTGTTTTTCATCTTACCTTTAATTTTGTAGCAAACAGCTGAAGATACGATATTGGTTATTGAAAAGATACTTCACAGCGGTTTAGGGTACAATGATCTCTACACTATACATGCTTGTTTTGTCACATAAACTGAAATTAGGCGAACTATTCGAATTTTAACAACCAGAATGCGGAGCGATTTCTGCATTTGCATCTTTAAGGTCTTGTCTATGTGAGTTCAAATTGACCCTAGAACCTACCCCTAGGCACTGCATTGAATTGATAGCCTACTTGCCTGCTGATATATTCATTTTGACACACCTCCTTCAGATCTCCAGTTTTAGGGTCTTGAGGTAGATATTGTAGCGATCTTAACCAAACACTTAGCAAAGGTTCAGAAATGATATTGGCGTAACAACTAAGGTTTGGTTGACAGTCGTTGGACTCTCGTCAGGGATACCCCTGAATTCCCTACAATACAGCAACACCCACTGAATAGCTGTAGAGGAGGACCCTTCTTTAGGGTAATGCAGCACTTCACCACTGGAATTCTTCTACAGTCTTTCTCTAGCGTGTTGAGGGGCCGTACAGCAACGGTCTGCCTAGGACTGAGTCTGGGACTGAGGCTCTGGGACTGGGCTCTGGGACTGAGGTCTGGGACTGGGGCTCCTGGGACGGGGCTCCTGGCTGAGGCTCCTGGGACTGAGGCTCCTGGACTGAGGCTCCTGGGACTGGGCTCTAGATGAGTTCTGGACTGAGGTTCCTGGGAACTGAGGTTCTGGGACTGAGGGCTCTGGGACTGAGGTCCTGGGACTGAGGTTCCGGCTTGCAGTTCCTGGGACTTGAGTCTCTGGGGGGACTGAGGCTCCTGGGACTGAGGTTCCTGGGACTGAGGTCCTGGGACTGAGGTTCCTGGGGATGAAGGCTCCTGGGACTGAGGTCCTGGGACTGAGGCTCTGGGACTGAGGTCCGGGACTGAGGTCCGGGACTGAGGTTCCTGGGACTGAGGTTCTGCCTAGGACTGAGGTTCCTGGGACTGAGGTCGTCTGGGACTGAGGTTCTCTGGGACTGAGGCTCGTGGACTGGGTTCCTGGGACTGAGGTCCTGGGACTGAGGTTCCTGGGACTGAGCGGTCTGGGACTGAGGTCCTGGGACTGAGCCTGGACGAGTCCTGGGACTGAGGCTCCTAGGACTGAGTTCCTGGACGTGGGAACGGGGTACACAACACAGTCAGACACATTCAGAAACAACACACACACACACACACACACACACACACACACACAAACACACACACACACACACACACACACACCACACACACACACACAAAACACCACACACACACACACACACACACAAACTTAGACAATGGCCAAAACTTACTTGTCTCCTGCAGAAGGTGTAGAAACCTTCAGAGAAGAAGAAAAGAGACTGACTGTTGGTGTTCTTATAAATAATAATCTGAAAGCATATAACAAGTACAGCACAACTACCCAGTAACAGACTACTGTTGTTCTGAAGTAGTCATCTTCTCTCCTTCCTCCTTCTCCACAAAACCCAATTTGACTGGACGTTTGGTTTTACTGAAGAAGCAGATATGACTTTTGTTGTGTGTGTGTGTGTGTTGTGTGTACTGCAGTAAAGTGGCTATGGAGGGTGGTGAGAGTGAATAGTAGAGCGGAGAGAGCAGGATGTGGGACCGATAAAAATAACAGAAAAAAGGTTAGAGACCTTACGTAACCTACACGCCACTCACACACACACACACCAGACACACCACTCAGACACACACCACCCACACACACACACACACACACACAACACACCACACACACACACACACACACACACACACACACACACACACACCACACACACACGTGCACAGAACTGATAGTACTATACACCGCCCCCTCCCTTATACCCCTCTCTCTAACAGCAGTTCCACGAAAACACAACATGCTTCAATGTCGCACTTATTAACACACAAACGAGATGTAGCATTACATTTGGTATTGTTTCATATTCAATAACAATTATTATTTAAAAGTCATAAAACATTGAAAAGACATTTACAGTCTTAATTTTTCACTTTGTGCAATTTTCACAAGTATGTGGTACATTTTCACAACTCTAAGTAAAGACTCAAACAGATAATCAAAATCACGGTGGTCAAATTCTAAGCACATTTTCAATTGACTGAGTACTACAAACAATTCACAAAGCACATTGTTACTGCACATCACTCTTCAATTTGCACACATATTCAAGTATCTGCCTTTCAAAATGCAATATCACTTTTACTTTTGATATGATTTCTTGTCATTTGTTAACAATACATTTGTCTATAAAAGCTCAAACGGATAATATGAACCAAAAGGACTAGTGCTAGTACTATATAGTTTCATAACTGCTGAACAATGGAGTAGTGCTTAGCTATACATATTTTCATAACTGCTGAACCAAATGGAGTGCTTAGCTACCTACATAGTTTCATAACTGCTGAACCAAAAATGGAGTAGTGCTTTAAATACCTACATAGTTTCATAATGCTTGAACACTGTATCACATATCATTTCATCAGCAGGTGTGTTCAACAGGACAACGTGAGATCACTGGAAGTGCTTCCATTCAGAATTATACTTACATGACTGCTGAATACTAGGATTAAAACCTATATACAATGATGCTTTATTACCTAGTCGGATATTATTAACATATGATTTAACCTGTAGTTGTAATAATAACAATATATTTAACTCTAACCATTTAGTGCGTATATACAATATAATTTATACTATTGTATAGAACAATATTGTTTATAGCCTTGGTTGAACATATCACAATTATGTTATACCTGAGGTTTGTATACAATAGATTATACCTGAGTTGTATATAAAACAAATAATTTATACCTGGTTGTATATAACAGTATATATATGTATACCTGGTTGTATATTACAATATATTATACCTGAGTTGTATATAACAATATATTTATACCTGAGTTGTATATAACCAATATTTTTATACCTGAGTTGTTATATAACATATATTATACTGGGTTGTATATACAATAATTTAACCTATTGTTATAACAATATATTTTTACCTGGTTGTATATTACAATATTTATACTGAGTTGTATATAACAATATATTATTACCTGAGTTTGTATACATATATCTATACTGAGTGATAACAAATTTTACCTGGTTGTATAAACAATATATTTATACCTGGGTGGTATATAACAATATGTTTATACTGATTTGTATATAACAATATTTATACCTGGTTGTAATATAACAATATGGTGTTATACCTGGTTGTAATAACAATATATTATACCTGGGTTGTATACAATATTTTATCCTAGTTGTATAACAATATATTTTATACCTGGGGTTGTATATTACAATATACGGTATCAATATTAGTACCTGAGTTTGTATATTAAATATATTTATACCTGTTGTTATAAACAATATATTATACCGAGTTGCTAATAACAATATATTTATACCTGAGTTCATAACAATATTTATACCTGGGTTCTACGATATTACTGTTTATACAATAATTTTATACCTGGTTTGTACATATAACAATATATTTTATCACTTGGGTGTATTTACAAATAATTGTATACCTGTGTAATAACAATATGTTATACCTGGTTGTATATAACATATATTTATACCTGTGGTTTATAAACAATATATTTATAACCTGAGTGTATATAACAATATGTTTATAACTCAGTGTATATAACAATATTGTTTATACTGATGGTATATAACATATATTTATACTGAGTGTATATCTCTCGCTTGG
>NW_019947572.1:0-21131 GCF_002910315.2 Salvelinus sp. IW2-2015
AGATCAATACTAACAGATATTAAACTACTAGATCATCTACTCACCAGATAAATACTAACCATCCAGATAATACTAACCAACCACTAACCAATCAGAAAATATACCAACCAGATAATACTATCCAACCAGACAATACTCCACGATAATACTAACCAACCAGATAATACTAACCAACAGATAATGCTAGCCAACCAATAATATAACAACCAGATCCTAGCAACATAATACTACCACCAGATAATACTAACCACAGATAAATAATACTAACCATCCAGATAATAAAATCCATACAACCACCACTAAACTAACCAACCAGATCATTAAACCAACCAGATCATACTACCAACGATAATACTACCATCCAGATAATACTAACCAACCACTAACCAATCAGAAAATACTAACCAACAGATATACTATCAACACGACAATACTAACCAACCAGATCATACATAACCAACCAGATAACTAACAATATCTAGCAACCAAATAAATACTAACCAACCAGATAATACTAGCCAACCAGATAATACTAACCATCCAGATAATACGAACCAACCACTAACCAACAGATAATACTAAGCTAACCAGATCTCACAAGTATCTATCGAACCAGAATATAACAAACAGTATTATGTATATGTATGGTCTATGTATATGGTATATGTATGGTCTATGTATATGGTATATGTATGGTCTATGTATATGGTATATGTATGGTCTATGTATATGGTATACATCTATTTTATTACAATAGAACAGTGGAATACAGGAAAGATCTCAAACATTATTTGAAGGTTTCATGGTTTTAAAGTGGATGCTGCCTTGAAAAAGAGTATAGGAACTTTGTGATAGTATGTGACAGGCAGTGAGGTGGAGGGGGGACCCCCCTGAGTCTGTGGCCCCCTCCCACCCAGGGAGCTCCTAGCTGTCACTCTGTCCCAGTACAGGGCCCCAGTAGACCAGGGGATCGCACCGCAAATGAGCCTGTCAGAGCATCACTCCCCCTGGGCTACAGAGGAAGGCTGGTGCTGGGGTTGGGGTTGGGAATAGGAATGGAGCTGGGACTGGGGCTGGGACCTGAGCTGAACATTTTCTAGGTCATATCAGCATTTCTTCCCACCTCTGGCTGAGGACTGGGTGGAAAGACTGGATACATCACCATAAAAAGGAACACTAGGTCAGGGGTTGAGAGAGAAAGTATGGGTGTATAGAGAACTGGGCCCTCAAGCCAAGAGACAGGGACATAAATAGGAATTGCAAAATAATGGTTAAAAGTCTCCTTGAGTCGACAGAGGTCTTGATTTTATTACTGCCATGACCACAGGGTTGAATCACCCCTGACTCTGTCATCACAAAACACAGAAATTAAAGAATAATTCATCTAATCAAATAATGCTGAATTATCATCGCCACAAAAATGCGGAGAGAAATCCAGTCTTATGGAAATGAGGAAATGAAGCATGAAGGAGGAGAAGATGGGCAAAATCAAATACATAAGTCTGTCTGAGATACAGGTCAGCTGATACTAACGCTAGTAACCATCACACTGTGAACAATTAACCAAACACAATGCTGTCTTTCTGCATTTGCTAATTATCTGTGCATTAAGACATTGTGAATGTGTTATTCTGGATAAATCCACGTCGTGGTTCACCTCAGTCATACTACAGTAAATAGATCCCAAAGGGAACACCTCTGGAGTTAAAAACAGCTTCATCGTCACATAAAAGACTGCTGAAGGGCCTTTTCTTGGGTGAGAAGGCGGTGSTCCACACACATGAATAATTCAATTAGATGTTGGTTTAAGCTACAAGGAGCAGGAAAGGTGACAGTGTTTGTCACGCTCTGTAAACCCACCTGGCAGGAGGAGAGATGGGATGGAGAAGAAGAAGAGAGAGATAGAGAGATAAAGAAAGAAAAGGAGAGAGCGATGGGATGGGACAGTGAGAGAAAGACAGACAGACAGAAATGGAAGGTAGAGGATGACTATAAAGACAGGGACAAGAGAGTGGGGGGGGGGGGGGGGGGTAGACACAGACACCCAAAGACAAGAGGGGTACAGATGCAAGGTTAGGGTTATGCTGTGGTGGACAATGGGGATCTGGTTTCCCATTGACTAATACTTGATTAAAGATGGCCAGTGAATGGGGGGGGGGGGGGGTTAGGGGGGGGGGGGGGTAGTTGGTCCTTGGGGAGCTAGTAGAGGCTTGCTGGGGCCGGGAAGTGGGTCAGCCGCTTGGCAGGGCAGGCTGGCTTGTTAGCGCTAACTGGGTGTAAACAGTAACACAGGGCGACCTGGGACAAGGTGCTGCTACATTGCACAGTGCCTCTCTGCCTGAAGCGCCCTGGCTGTAACTGGCAACAATGACAATTACACAGGCTAATTAACAGACTCTTATGGCACAGAAGCCACACAAACCCAACGATGGCTGAGGAAAGGAGAAAGGGAGAGAGAGASAGGGTGAGTGAGAGACGGAGAGAGAGAAAGGAAGACGGACAGGAAATACAAGGCACCGTTTGTTTCATTAATTCATTTATCTTTCTGCTGTGTTTTTTCCTCATTACGGTTAGCAGCTAACATTTGAGAGGAATCCCTCCATCGTTGTCTCGTGGTTCTGGGGATGGTTAATGATGATTTGTCTCAGGACAGGGGAGAGAGGGGAGCCTGGGGCTCGGCTGCGACGGGGTGTATTTGGGGGGGTTGTGAGTCTCAGTACGCCCCCCTCCCACTGCAGCTCAGAGCCCCCAGTTTAAACAACTCAGCGCTCATCAACAAGGCTAATTAGCTTCTAATGGTCAAAATAGTCTGAGACTGAAAATAAACATCCCCTCAATAGAATCTCATGAAATTATACTGCTGTGATCCATTTGGACTAAAATCAAGAACACTTATTTGCATCTTAAATATTTACACTGCGATAACAATGATTTATTTTACATACTTTATATCTGGTCTCATACAAGATAAACAGTTACCTTTTTCATTATGATCATAACATGATCGACTGTTACCGTTATACTGTTGTCATGACATGTACAGTCATAGACTGGTAGTAAATGTATCGTCCATCATATCTAAGAAGTAGGAATGTAAATCACATCCCCTGAAAGTCCCTATCTGTAATACCTCCCCAATGTTGACGACGTATATCTTTTGTCTTTGACATTTACTTATTTTTCTTCTTGCTTTTCTCTTCTTTCCCTGTCTTCTTCCCACTGCCCCGCTTGTCTTTGTCCTTGCCCGACTCTCCCTCCTCCTCGATGGCCTTGGCCGCCCGTGCCCTCTTCTTACCCAAAGGTGTCTTGCCGTACCACATCTGGAAACACATTCACAGCCATCAATCCACAGTCGGAGAAAATCAAACCTGTTATACAGTGGCATTTCCTTCCTAACTGCAGGAACACAGCACCCTCATGTGGTGAATGTTGGAGCATGACTCTCAAATGTATATATGGAGTTCATCGGATAGTACTGAATTGATATCTGATTATAGTACTGAAAAGCTATCTGATTATAATACTGAAAAGATATCTGATTATAGTACTGAATTGATATCTGATTATAGTACTGAATTGATATCTGATATCTCTGATTATAGTACTGAATTGATATCTGATTATAGTACTGAAATTGATATCTTGATATAATACTGAATTGATATCTGATTATAGTATACTGAATTGATATCTGATTATAGTACATTGAATTGATTAATCTGATTATAATACTGAAAAGATATCTGATTATAATACTGAAAAGATATCTGAATTATAATACTGAAAAGATATCTGATATAATACTGAATTCATAATAAAATAATGATAATAGTAATAATATGAATTCATATCTGATTATGGTAATAGATGTAGACAATCGGCACAACAAAAGGCAAAAACATGTTTTTAATATAATAATATACCATTTAGCAGACGCTTTTAACCATAGCCACTTACATATTATTACATACGTGTGGTCCCGGGAATCAAACCCACTATCCTAAGATGCAAGCGCCAAACTCTACCAACTGAGATACAGAGGACCATGCTCTACTAACTGAGATACAGAGGACCATACTCTACTAACTGAGCTACAGAGGACCATGCTCTACCAACTGAGCTACAGAGGACCATGCTCTACCAACTGAGATACAGAGGACCATGCTCTACTAACTGAGATACAGAGGACCATACTCTACAACTGAGATACAGAGGACCATACTCTACCAATGAGATACAGAGGACCATACTCTACCAACTGAGATACAGAGAACCATACTCTATACCAGCTGAGATACAGAGGACCATACTCTACCAACTGAGATACAGAGGACCATACTCTACCAACTGAGATACAAAGGACCATACTCTACTAACTGAGACACAGAGGACCATACTCTACCAACTGAGATACAGAGGACCATACTCTACAACTGAGATACAGAGGACCATACTCTACCAACTGAGATCCAGAGGACCATACTCTACAACTGAGATCCAGAGGACCATGCTCTACCAACTGAGATACAGAGGACCATCCTCTACCAACTGAGATACAGAGGACCATACTCTACTAACTGAGATACAGAGGACCATACTCTACTATACAGAGGACCAATTGAACTGTTATAACGGCAAAACAACMCCTTCCTTCCTCCTACATAGGAGCTTTCCAATTGTCGCCTCCTTTCTGTGGGAGTAAGGCTATACTGAGCACTTTGATAAACATATGTAAAAAAGATTTATGCAAATCAAAGGTGATTAATTGATTGATGCTACTGAACCTTAAAGGCCTCCTCCTCCTCTTTGTAGACGGGGTCCTGTCTGGCCAGTGGAGGGATGAACTCTTCAGCGGTCAGTGGTCTGGTAGTCTGCTGGGCCAMCCTGCGAGGGGTCAGCACCAGCCTCACAGCCTGCAGGATGTGGCCCTGGGTGTAGCCGTCTGTCACCTTGGCCAGGGAGCTCAGGTCCAGGCTGGGGGTGAGGCGAGCACCGCCGCCACATAGCAGCTCCCTCCACAGCACTGGAGGACACAGCACAGACAGGGGTAGAAAGTTTAGAGTTCAAACCAGAAGTGGATAATGAATACAACATTTTATTTGAAAAGATGCATGTTTACTGTTGGGCCTATCATATGAATTCATTCCACCAGTATTTTTCATGTCAACTCATTCCTGGTGGCTTTAGGGAATGAAAGCTCCACAGATTCTGTCTGTCCATAGCTATCAGGGTGGCCTAGATATAGACCACTACAGACCACTATAAACCCCTATAGACCACRATAAACCACTATAGACCACCATAAACCACTATAGACCACTATAGACCACTATAGACCAATATAGACCACTATAAACCACTATAGACCAATAAAAARCAATATAGACCAATACGGACCACTATAGACCACTATAAACCAATATAAACCAATACAGACCACTATAAACCAATATAAACCAATATAGACCAATATAAACCAATATAGACTACTATAGATAACCCACCCAGTCTGGAGGCGTAGTCAGGTCTGGGGATGAGGATGATCTTCCTATAGACTTTACAGAAGGGCTTGAGGTCTGCGTCAAAGGGCCTCCGGGACGTCCCGACGACCAGAACACGATCCTCAGGCTTCACAGACTTCAGCACCTTTACTAGGTCCTTCTTCAGACGCTTGGGCTCCATCTAGAGAGGGGGAGAGGAGAGAGAGAGGAGAGAGAAAGAGAGGAAGTGGAGAGAGAGAGAGGAGAGAGAGGAGAGAGAGGGAGATGGAGAGAGGGATGGAGATGGAGAGAGAGAGGGAGAACAAGGAAGAGGGGTTAGAGAGTTATGACCAGCCACATGAGGGCAGCATAAACTTGTTCGTAAATTCAAGATGTCCCCATTTTCAACTGCTCACAGCTGTCATCTCATATAACCCATGTTACCCAACAATGGATGTGGGTCCCACTTGAGTTCATTCACAAACAATCAAATAATGGAGAAGGTTACTTGACAATCTGCTATGTAAACATTCTTGTCAAAACAAGTCCCTTGATTACACTGTTTGTCAATGTGCACTGTAGTGTGTTGAGGGCTAGTATTGAGCAGTGCTAATAACTGGACTCTTTTATACATTTAGTCTAGTCTTAGTCATTTTGACTAAAATATTATTACGTTTTAGTCAAGTTTTTGTCAATTGAATAATGATTTAGTCTAGTTATTGTCAAAATGACAAAAACAGTGGGCCATTTTAGTCAACTAAATGCCCTTTAATAATAGTCACATTTTATTGCCTCATTAACCTATAGTAAACATACATCACTGACTTCTATGTGACCAAACAGACATAGCCTTATCCTACCAACACATATAAGAAAATATAACAATTATCTGGCCATATAAATTCTTAATTCAGCCTACATAGATATTACATACAGTGCATTCTGGAAAGTATTCAGACCCCTTCCCCTTTTCCACATTTTGTTATGTTACAGCCTTATTCTAAAATGGATTAAAWAAWWWTTTTCCTCACCAATCTYCACACAATACCCCATAACGACAAAGCGAGAAAAAAAAACAGAAATACCTTATTTACATAAGTATTCAGACCCTTTGCTATGAGACTCTAAATTTAGCTCAGGTACATCCTGTTTCCATTGATCATCCTTCAGATGTTTCTACAACTTTATTGAAGTCCACCTGTGTTAAATTCAATTGATTGGACATGATTTGGAAAGGCACACACCTGTCTATATAAGGTCCCACAGTTGACAGTTGACAGTGCATGTCAGAGCAAAAACCAAGCCATGAGGTGGAAGGAATTGTCTGAGACAGGATTGTGTCAAGGCACAGATCTGGGGAAGGGTACCAAAAAATGTCTGCAGCATTGAAGGTCCCCAAGAACACCGTGGCCTCCATCATTCTTAAATGGAAGAAGTTTGGAACCACCAAGACTCTTCCTAGAGCCTGCCTGGCCAAACTGAGCAATCGAGGGAGAAGGGCCTTGGTCAGGGAGATGACCAAGAACCCGATTGTCACTCTGACAGAGCTCCAGAGTTCCTCTTGGTGATGGGAGAACCTTCCAGAAGGATAACCATCTCTGCAGCACTCCACCAATCAGGCCTTTATGGTAGAGTGGCCAGACGGAAGCCACTCCTCAGTAAAAGGCACATGACAGCCTGCTTGGAGTTTGTCAAAAGGCACCTAAATGACTCTCAGACCATGAAGAACACAGATTCTCAGTGGCTTGTGAAACCAAGATTAACTCTTTGGCCTGAATGCCAAGCATCACGTCTGGAGGAAACCTGGCACCATTCCTACAGTGAAGCATGGTGTTGGCAGCATCATGCTGTGGGGATGCTTTCAGCGGCAGGGAGTGGGAGGACTAATCAGGATCGAGGGAAAGATGAACGGAGCAAAGTACAGAGAGATCCTTGATGAAAACCTGCTCCAGTGTGCTCAGGTCCTCAGACCGAGCGAAGGTTCACCTTCCAACAGGACAACGGCCCTAAGCACACAGCCAAGACAACGCAGGAGTGGCTTTGGGACAAGTCTCTGAATGTCCTTGAGTGGCCCAGCCAGAGCCAGGACTTGAACCCGATCTAACATCTCTGGAGAGACCTGAAAATAGATGTGCAGCGACGCTCCCTATCCAACCTGACAGAGCTTGAGAGGATCAGCAGAGAAGAATGGGAGAAACTCCCCAAATACAGGTGTGCCAAGCTTGTAGCGTCACACCAAAGAAGACTCAAGGCTGTAATCACTGCCAAAGGTGCTTCAACAAAGTACTGAGTAAAGGGTCTTTACTTATGTAAATGTCATATTTCAGTGTTTTATCTTTAATAAATTAGCAAAAATGTCAAAAAAACTGTTTTTGCTTTGTCATTATGGATTGTTGGTAGATTGATGAGAAAAAACATCTATTTTAGAATAAGGCTGTAACGTAACAAAATGTGGAAAAAGTCTTGGGGTCTGAATATCTTCTGAATGCACTGTACATATCATCAGACACACACAAGTGCAGAGAGAGAGAGAGAGAGAGACAGACAGACAGAGAGAGACAGAGAGCGAGAGACAGAGAGAGCGAGAGACAGAGAGAGCGAGAGACAGAGAGAGCGAGAGACAGAGAGAGCGAAGAGACAGAGAGAGCGAGAGAGAGACGGGAGGTGAGAGGAGACAGAGAGAGTCAGAGACAGAGAGAGCAGAGACAGAGACGTAGAGAGAGAGCGAGAGTCAGAGAACGAAGTCAGAGAGAGCGTCAAGAGAGCGAGAGTCAGAGAGAGCGAGAGTCAGAGAGACGAGAGCGAGCGAGAGTCAGAGAGAGCGAGAGCAGAGACAGAGACAGAGAGAGCAGACAGAGACAGAAGACAGAGAGAGCGAGAGACAGAGAGAGCGAGAGTCAGAGACAGAGAGAGCGAGTCAGAGAGCGAGAGTCAGAGACAGAGGAGAGCGAGAGTCAGAGACAGAAGCGAGAGTAACAGAGAGAGAGAGGCGAGAGTCAGAGTCAGAGAGAGCGAGAGTCAGAGTCAGAGTCAGAGAACGAGAGTCAGAGTCAGAGTCAGAACAAGAGAGTCAAGTCAGAGACAGAGAGAGCGAGAGTCAAGTCAAGACAGAGAGAGTCAGAGTCAGAGACAGAGAGAGCGAGAGTCAGAGACAGAGAGAGTCAGAGTCAGAGACAAGAGAGCGGCAGAGCGAGAGTCAGAGACAGGAGTCAGAGTCAAGAGAGCAGAGAGCGAGAGTCAGAGTCAGAGTCAGAGACAGAGAGAGCCGAGAGTCAGAGACAGAGAGAGTCAGAGTCAGAGTCAGAGCAGAGAGAGTCAGAGTCGAACAGAGACGAGAGCGAGAGTCAGAGACAGAGGAGAGTCAGAGTCAGAGTCAGAGTCAGAGACAGAAGATCAGAGGAGCGAGAGTCAGAGAGAGCGAGAGTCAGAGAGAGCCGAGAGTCGAGAGAGCAGGAGCGAGCGAGAGCAGAGAGAGCGAGAGTCAGAGAGACAGAGACAGAGAGACGGAGACAGAGGAGAGCGAGAGTCAGAGACAGAGAGAGCGGAGAGTCAGAGACAGAGAGAGCGAGATCAGAGACAGACGAGAGAGCAGAGAGAGCGAGATCAGAGACAGAGAGAGCGAGAGTCAGAGACAGAGAGAGAGAGACGAGAGTCAGAGTCAGAGAGAGCGAGAGTCAGAGTCAGAGGCAGAGTCAGAGAGAGCGAGAGTCAGAGTCAGAGTCAGAGACAGAGAGAGTCAGAGTCAGAGACAGAGAGAGCGAGAGTCAGAGGACAGAGAGAGTCAGAGTCAGAGACAGAGAGAGCAGAGTCAGAGACAGAGAGAGTCAGAGTCAGGACAGAGAGACGAGAGCAGAGTCAGAGTCAGAGTCAGAGTCAAGAGAGCGAGAGCGAGAGTCAGAGTCAGAGACAGAGAGAGCGAGAGCGAGATCAGAGCAGAGAGACAGAGAGAGCGAGAGTCAGAGTCAGAGTCAGAGTCAGATCAGAGACAGAGACAGAGAGAGCGAGAGTCAGAGTCAGAGTCAGAGTCAGAGTCAGAGACAAGAGAGTCGAGGTCAGAGGGTCAAGAACAGCGAGAGCGAAGTCAGAGAACAGAGAGAGTCAGAGACAGAGAGAGTCAGAGGTCAGAAGTCAGAGAGTCAGAGTCAGAGATCAGAGTCAGAGATCAGAGTCAGAGTCAAGATCAGAGTCAGAGACAGCAGAGAGTCAGAGAGAGCGAGAGTCAGATCAGAGTCAGAGTCAGAGTCAGAGTCAGAGTCAGAGTCAGAGTCAAGGGAGACAGAGACAGAGACAGAGACAGAGACAGAGACCGAGACAGAGACAGAGACAGAGACAGAGACAGAGACAGAGACAGGACAGAGACAGAGCAGAGACAGAGACAGGACAGAGACACGAGACCGAGGACGAGACCGAGACGAGACGAGACCGAGACAGAGACAGAGACCGAGACACAGACGAGCGAGACAGAGCAGAGCAGACAAGACAGAGACAAGGACAGAGACAGAGACAGAGACAGAGACAGAGACAGAGACAGAGACAGAGACGAGGACAGAGACAGAGACAGAGACAGAGACAGAGACAGGACCGAGACCGAGACCGAGACCCAGACGAGACCGAGCCGAGAGAGACACGAGACAGAGACCCAGACCCAGACCCAGACCAGACCCAGACCCAGACCCAGACAGACAGACAGACAGACAGTAAAGTATTGATGTAAAGTATTGTAAAGTAGTATGTGTTGCACCTCCGTCACTCTGAGGTCATCGTTATCAACGTTCCACAGACACATTGTGATGCAGAAGTAGTACAGTACCAGGGATAATGACTCTGAATGGGAGATAATGACTCTGAATGGGAGATAATGACTGTTTCACCCAGTGATGTAGCCCATCCACTTAAGCTCGAGTCCGCAAGTAGCCTAGTTGTAGAACGGCCCACCACGACAGAAAGAAACAAATGTTGCGCTGGTATTATGAGTCATATCTTTTGAAAGGTAATGGCTACAACAGAGCTATTTTCTCAGAGGAAAAGAGGGAGACTTGGCTAGAAGTCGGCGACAGAACCTGGCTATGAATGCAGTGGGGAAAGTGAGTGATTGAGCAAGACTGCAAATTCAAAAACGTTTCTATACTCAAGGGAGAGAAAAACATAGCTAGACTGTTGTTTACTATTAAACTTAATGCTGCTTTTGTTTTTCATTTTGTAAAGCATCTTGTGTTTGTTAACCAGGCAAAGGGTGGTATCAACTAGAAGGCTGGGTGGTGACTGGTTAGCTACGAGGAGCAACAGTGTCGCCTGCGCAATGTGTATAATCGGAGGCGAGCCTGTCTGCCCACACATGAACAGAACTGGACTGGGCATCTGTCGCTCTGCTAATATTCATTGTACGTATCGCTGAAACGCTCTCAATCTGTCCAAAAACTCTTGTTCAGTCCAACAGATTTTAGTCACAGAGATAATTTAGTCTCTTCTTTTTTGTTTAGTTACAGTTTCTTCTGAGTCTATTTAGTCAGTTATAGTCTCGTCAATTGCCACTGAAAAATATGTGTTTGCCGAATATTTGATTGACTATTTTTGTTGCCGAGATGAACAGTGGTGTTGAGATATGCTGCTGTWGTGTAGAGAACATACCTCTTTCTCCAGTTTGGGGACTTTCTTATAAAAGGTTTTCTCTGCATCTCCGATCCATATCACAGAGGGCTGCATCTGGCGAGCCACCTGCCACAGCAGAACAACACAGAGGAGAAACCTTCACCTCTTTATTTCACACATTAAGGCCAATGTTCAAACAACTCTCTCCCATACGGGCAAGTTAGTAACCTCAACAAAACAAACAGTCTGACCAGCAGAAACATCAGTCTCACARAAACAAGTTAGTAACCTCAACAAAACAAACAGTCTGACCAGCAGAAACACCAGTCTCACACAAACACACAAACAAAAGAACACGCACAAACAAGTCGTAAATTAACTGAACTATCAGTAACATTTAAACTACAGTGTATCTCCTAACTCTGGCCATAACCCTAACCCTAACCCTAACCCTAACCCTAACCATAACCCTAGCAAGCAGTTGCTTATCAACAGATATTCAGTTGCTTATCAACAGATAGTTTGTTGATAGTATGACCATCTGTAGAGCATCTACAGTTGGACTATCCAAATAAAGTGTGACCAAAGAGTACATTAACAATGGTCTCTGTAATTCAGCGATGTAAAGTCCCTCCTGTTGTATGGGTCTGAATGCAGGGGGGTCGTCAAAGCGGACATGAAGAAGGTTGAGGCATTGGATGCCTCTGAAGAATTTGCTGCATTTTCTGGACAAATAAAATCACCAAGCACAAAGGAAGTCCAAAAGCCAGAGCATCACATCAAATCACGATCAGCAGAATGTGTTGGCTCAGRCATGTTTTCCAGATGGAGCAACAAGGCATCCCAAAACGGTGGACTCTACCAGGGAGAAGAAGAATACCTGGTGCAGAACTGTGACGGACGAGCTGGCCAAGATGAACATCTCGTATCACGAGGCACAACACGTGGCCAAGGACAGAGAGCGTTGGAAGGAGCTCATTGTTGCCTAATGTCCCATAGGAGAGCTAGTAAGTCTTTAGTTAATGACACATACAGGCTTATGGAGAAACAGTATTGTGGACTCTAGATGTGTATAAGAGACAAGTCTTTAGTTAATGACACATACAGGCTTATGGAGAAACAGTATTGTGGACTTGCAGTGTTTCCATGGCTGGCATTGACAAATACAACTTGGGGTGAGGGAGGCAGTCACACCCAAATGTTACAAGCCTTTTAGAAACCAACACTGTCTCAGCAAGCAGGAAGTGCTGTCAGGACACGCTCCTGATCCCAGAATGCACTTAGAGAGGGTGCCAACCAATGAGGTGCTGACAGGTGAGATTCAGAACAATGTCACTAGTGGCTATGGGCTCCTGACTTGTTTACCTCTCAAGACAGCTGCATAGAGAGGTGTCCAAGCAAGACAAATCTCTCTCTCCCCCCGCACCATCTCTCTSTCTCCCTCCATGTCTCTCTCTTCTCTCATGTCCCTCGTCCCCCCTCCATGTCTCAGATGAGTCAGTGGTGCAGAATGTCACAGGGGAACCGTGAACAGTAACTGTGTTAACCGATAGACAACTATGTTGATCTGATAAACATCAAGCTGACATAGCAACACAMAGCAACATCAAGCTCATAGTGCAGCTTATTATTCCTGACTTCACCAGCAGGCATTTCATTCACAACACTGATACTGAATCATGTACACTGCCAAAGTGTTTTTGTGGGGCATACAGTATGTGTGCATATACTATCTAAATCAAACCATACAATGACCTCTACCCTCGTACATGTGACCATTTGGATGCAGGCTACGRCTGTCAATCACTCCTGCCTTCATCACTATGTACAGTAGCAGATTGAAAACACCTTGAAGACCATGTGCAGTAGGTACTGGAGGCAGCTCCTGCCGGGGTACTTCCCAGCCAGGTTTCTGGGGGACAGGTTGAAGAGGTTGGCCCCAGTCTCAGTGCACAGAGCATGGACCAGCATCCTCTTCCCTACGCCTCCAGGACCAGCCAGCAGCAGCGTCTTCATCAGGGGAGCCTTCTGATGGACGGACTGGGAACCTGGGAGGGAGCGAGAGAGCGAGAAAGAGAGAGAGAGGATAATAACATATAGATGGTGATGGTTAGGTGGTAGTAATTCTTACCATTGATGGCAACTGGGCCGGACCAGGATAGGACTGTATAATGTAACCTCCAGACTGCACTGAGCCAAGCTGTGAATACACTAGTAGTAGGACAACACAGCAGAAACCATGAACCTGTGAGACTAAGGGCTCTATTCAGTCTGGAAAGCTGAAGCGTTACAGATTCCAGACAGAGATGTAAAGGTCATTTCCCATTGAGATGACAGATGCAGCATCTAAAGCGGGAACATTGTCTTTAAATTTCAATCACAGCGTAAAGCTGAACGTCCGCCATGCGGATTGAACAGAGCCAGAAGGTCACTATAGGTGTTTGTAGCCCCTGTGAGGTCCCTGAGGGCCTCAGCAGCAGCAGTGCTGCTTAACTGGTATTAACTGATTCAGCCAGGTTAACCTCCTACCACAGCAAACAATAGTTGAATTACCCAGCTGGATGATGCTGGGGTTAGGCTAGGCTGGGGCTGAGGCTGGGATGAGGCTGGGCTGGGGTTGAGGCTGGGATGAGCTGGGGCTGAGGCTCGATGAGGCTGGGCTGGGGTTAGGCTGGGCTGGGGCTGAGGCGTGGGATGAGGCTGGGCTGGGGCTGAGGCTGGGGTGAGACTGGGTTAGGCTGGGCTGAGGCTGGGATGAGGCTGGGGGTTAGGCTGGGCTGAGGCTGGACTGAGCCTGGGTGAGGCTGGACTGAGACTGGACTGAGGCTGGGGTGAGGGTGTGCTGAGGCTGCAGTGAGGATGCAGTGAGGCTGCAGTGAGGCTGGGCTGAGGGTGGGCTGAGGCTGGGGTGAGGCTGGGTTAGGCTGGGCTGGGGCTGAGGCTGGGATGAGCCTGGACTGAGCCTGGGTGAGGCTGGACTGAGGGGGGGCTGAGGCTGGGGGTGAGGGTGTGCTGAGGCTGCAGTGAGGAATGCAGTGAGGCTGGGCTGAGGGTGGGCTGAGGCTGGGTGAGGGTGTGCTGAGGCTGCAGTGAGGATGCAGTGAGGATGCAGTGAGGCTGGGCTGAGGGTGCAGCATGTTGTGCTCTCTTGATACTAACCGTGATTAAAAGTCCAGGCTGGACAGAGGCCAGAGGGCCAGGACACAGAACGTGAGAGTAAACACATCCAATCACAACACCCCTCCATTAACCTCTAGACCCAGAGACCCAGAGCAGTGCAGCCGTGTAACCCTTATCCCCAGGAATCCCCTCCTGTCCCTGGGGTAGGTCCAGCCAAGAAGTCCCGGTCCTGCTGCCCTGCCGGAACTCATTAAATCTACAATAGCTGGCAACAGGCTCTGGCCTCTGTTCTCTCTCTCTATGCTGCAGGCTGTTTATTGGGTTAGTTCACTCTCTGTTAGATCAGGTCACAGTGTTAGTTCATTAGGTACACTATGAGCACTGATTAGAAGACTACTCCTTCCATAAGGTCTAATGATATCTCTTTCCTGCCTCTAACCCATCTGGGACAGATTAGCCGATCAATTGACTAGTGCAACTGCACTTGTCCTTTTCCATAGGAAATGAAATGTAGAAGCTTGAACAATAAGGTCAAACACAGGTTAAAAGAAGGAACACTTATCATGTTCAAATGTTGTCACTTTCTTGTGAAATAAAACAGACACCCCTGAGAATGAGATAGCAGCCAGTCTGGATAATTGGCTGTGAATCGCTAACAAAGGGAGTACACAGAGATATCTCTCCACCAAGGACACCATCTAGCCAGCCTCCCTCCAGTATCCAATGCTTATACTTCAGAAAACCAAACCCGTCTCGAAGAATCTCTGAATCATCACAGAGTAGCTGAAACTGAGCCAACTCTTGGTGAAATGAGAATAAAGTTCCGGGAACAACAAAACAAAACAATGTCCTATTGTGATTAATTTCATAAAAAGAGGTGGAAGCTTAGGCAGTGTTGTGTGTACACAGTGCAGATATAAATAAACTGTAGTATGTGATGATGGAGGTGATGGGTGGTGATGATGAGGTGACAGTGGTGGTGATGGGAGGTGACAGTGGTGGTGATGGTGGAGGTGACAGTTGGTGATGTGGAGGTGACAGTGGTGGTGATGGTGGTGGTGGTGGTGTGATGGTGTAGTGGTGGTGACGAAAGTGGTGGTGATATGTTAGTGATGGTGGTGGTGGTGTGGTGGTGATGGTGGTGGTAGTGGTGGTGGTGATGGTAGTGGTATGGTGGTGACGAAAGTGGTGGTGATGATGTTAGTGATGGTGGTGGTGATGGTGGTGGTGGTGATGGTAGTAGTGGTGATGATGTAGTGGGTGGTGATGATGGTAGTGGTGGTGATGATGGTAGTGGTAGCGGTGGTGTGATGGACATCCACACCAGCCCATCCAGGCCTCCGGTAGTCATATTGCCTTTGATTAGGTCTGAGGTGCTGAATGACATCCTCTTCTTCTCCAGGGTGGGTGGCCTGTTTGTTCAGTAACCCTCCCCTCTTCAGGAGCTCCATCTGGGGGTCCACGACGCTGGCGTAGGGGGGTGGGATGGAAATGGGCCTTAACGCCAGGTGACATGATGTGTTGGGGAGAAAGATCACGTCCCTTCAGGGTTGGGTGAACGTCAGTGAGTTGTATTCTATTACCATTAGGATCCCTGGATTAGCTTCAGCCAGTAGCTGCTTCTTGATGATCTAGTGGTGTGGAATATTCTATTCTGTTCTGTTCTGTATTTCTGTTCTGTATTCTGTTCTGTATTTTGTATTCTGTATTTCTGTTCTGTATTTCTGTTCTATTCTGTTCTTGTTCTGTTCTGTTCTGTTCTGTTCTGTTCTGTTCTACTTTCCTCTGGTATTCTATGTTCTTCCCTGTACTATTCTATTCTGGGTTCTGGCCCACGTTACCTGACTCCCCTGTGTTCTGCAGCAGTAGCATAGTGGTGGCAGAGACAGTGACAGAAAGGCTCAGCCAGGAGAGACAGGCTGAAAGATCAAAGCTGCTGGTTAAGAGCAGCCAGGGTCACGCACAGTTCACAAGCCCCCCCCCCCCCCCCCACACCTCTCACACACACCAGATACACTCTGCCCTGACAAATGTATGCCATGCCATCCGTGGCACTCTAGGGTTTCCCTTTCTGTCCTGGGAGCTGTTGTGCCACTCTTAATCCTTCCACAGCATTGAGACAAGGGCAGGGCACTGAGGTGGATTATGAGGTGGTCATGGTCAATTTCTTGTACCTATCCTCTCAGTCAAATTGCTTCATAGGAAAGCAGTCCTGAACTGACTTTCATACAGACGTCATGAATTAACCCGAACTGTTATCATGGGCCATATGGCATCAAAGGAAGGTGGCTTTAAAAGAGGCATGCAAAACAGAACTGATCCAGCCCACACATCCAGATATTAGTGAGTAATGTTATACTGTATAGTATGTATGGTTGTGTGTGGTGTGTGTGTGTGTGTGTGTGTGTGTGGTTGGTGTGTTGTGTGTGTGTGTGTGTGTGTGTGTGTGTGTGTGGTGTGTGTGTGTGTGTTGGTGTGTGTGTGTGTGTGTGTGTGTGTGTGTGTGTGTGTGTTGCAAGTACAATAAGTATGAATCAGACTAGCCAGGTTGTGGGGTGATGTGTGATCACAGTCACAATGATGAGAGTGGATGGATGGGCTCTCACTCACCCAGAGGCAGGATCCATAAAGGGCAATGAGCTGTCTGACGTCTGACAGAGAGGGCATGGGCTCAATGTCTGCCTGGCGCAGGGTCGTACCCAGGTAGCTGAACTCACCTGGAGGGAGGGAGAGGGAAGAGAGGGGGAGGGGGAGAGAGAGAGGGGGGGAAGGGGAGGAGAGAAGTCAGACATCCATCAGACAATAGTCTTGTTCTTTGAGGTATGGAATTTGCTCTTTGTACATTGGCTGATGCATATCTTCAGACATAAATCAACTCAGCAGAAACCTGTACTAATGAAAACTAAGACATTGATTGGCTGTAATTCAGGAGCCTCTAAGCATCTAGTAATACTGGGCTAGAACTGAAATAAGGGAAGGTATTTAGGCCACTATCATGGACAAGACATCAACATCTATTTCTCTGTCCCACTTGCTGAACTTCTCCTCAACCATTCCAAACTCCCTCCCAACATCAAAGGCACAGTATGTGCATATAATTGAAACCAACAGTAACTGGTTTTGGGAAAACTCTGGGGAGGCAGGCGCGTGTGTCTGTCTGTTCAACATGATAGAGTGTATGTCATCCTGACCCTTGTTGCAACATGGCCGCAGCGAGACATCTAGGGCGGGAGGCACGGAGAGAATGAGGCACAGGGTGGGATATTGAGTCATAAATCCCTGTGGAGATGAGGCAGGCTCCCTGTCTGATATCCAGCTGGCCCTACTAGACACTTGTGAGCAAACACACCTTTTCACACACACACCAAAGCATGCAGACACACACACCAAAGCATGCAGACACACACCACCAAAGCATGCAGACACACACACCAAAGCACGCAGACACACACACCAAAGCACGCAGACACACACACCAAAGCATGCAGAAACACACACCAAAGCATGCAGACACACACGTATGCATGAACATTCATATAGCTGTAACTAAGGTTATCCAATTGACTGAAGCCAGACCTAAGTCACCGACATTTTATATATACAGCGCATTCGGGAAAGTATTCAGACCCCTTGACTTTTTACATTTTGTTACGTTACAGCCTTATTCTAAAATGTATTTAATACATTTTTTTCCCTCCATAAATATACACACAGTACCCCATAAATACAAAGCAAAAACAGGTTTTTAGACATTTTTGGAAAATAATATATAATATATAAAATACATAACAGAAATACCTTATTTACATAAGTATTCCAACACTTTACTAGGAGACTCAAAATTTAGCTCAGGTGCATCCTGTTTCCATTGATCATCCTTGAGATGTTTCTACAACTTGATTGGAGTACACCTGTGGCAAATTCAATTGATTGGACATGATTTGGAAAGGCACACACCTGTCTATATAAGGTCCCACAGTTGACAGTGCATGTCAGAGAAAAAACCAAGCCATGAGGTTGAAGGAATTGTCCGCAGAGCTCCGAGAAAGGATTGTGTTGAGGCACAGATCTGGGGAAGGGTACCAAAACATTTCTGTATCATTGACGATCCTCAAGAACACAGTGGCCTCCATCAATCTTAAATGGAAAAAATTTGGAATCCCCAAGACTTTTCCTAGAGCTGGCCGCCCGGCCAAACTCAGCAATCGGGGGAGAAGGGCCAGAGTTCCTCTGTGGAGATGGAAGAACCTTCCAGAAGGACAACCATCTCTGAAGCACTCCACCAATCAGGCCTTTATGGTTGAGTGGCCAGATGGAAGCCACTCCTTAGTAAAAGGCACATGACAGCCCGCTTGGAGTTTGTCAAAAGGCACCTAAAGACTCTCAGACTCTCAGACCATGAGAAACAAGATTCTCTGGTCTGATGAAACCTGAATGCCAAGCATCATGTCTGGAGGAAACCTGACACCATCCTTACGGTGAAGCATGCTGGTGGCAGCATCATGCTGTGGGGATGATTTTCAGCGGCACGGGACTGGGAGACTAGTCAGGATCGAGGGAAAGATGAACGGAGCGATCCTTGATGAGATAGAGATCAGAGAGATCCTTGATGAAAACCTGCTCCAGAGCGCTCAGGACCMCAGACTGGGTCAAAGGTTCACCTTCCAACAGGACAACGACCCTAAGCACACAGCAAAGACAACACAGGAATGGCTTCGGGATAAGTCTCTGAATGTTCTTGAGTGGCCCAGCCAGAGCCCGGTCTTGAACCCAATCGAACATCTCTGGAGAGACCTGAAAATAGATGTGCAGCGACGCTCCCCATCCAACCTGACTGAGCTTGAGAGTATTTGCAGAGAAGAATGGGAGAAACTCTCCAAATACAGGTGTGCCAAGCTTGTAGCATCATATCCACGAAGACTCGAGACTGTAATCACTGCCTACGGTGCTTCAARGAAGTACTGAGTAAAGGGTCTGAATAGTTATGTAAATGTGATATTTCAGTTTTATTCGATTTTTTTAGACATTTTCAATCATTTCTAAAAACCTGTTTTTGCTTTATGGGCTATTGTGTGTACATTGATGAGGGGAAAAAACGATTTAATCAATTTTAGAATGCTGTAAGGTAACAAAATGTGAAAAAAGTCAAGGGGTCTGAATACTTTCCGCGCTGTATGCGTGTGTGTGTGTGTGTGATGTCAGTACTGTACCAATGTACTCAGAGAGCTTGATGTTCAAGGGTCTAATCAAGAAGCCTTCCAGCACCAGCTCTTCATACAGAGACTCAAGGGTTCTGGAGAGAGAGAGAGACACAGAGAGAGAGGAGACAGAGAAGAGAGACAGAGAGAGACAGAGAGAGAGAGACACAGAGAGAGAGACACAGAGACAGAGAGAGAGACACAGAGAGAGAGAGAGATACAGAGATACAGAGAGAGACAGAGAGAGAGAGACACAGAGACAGAGAGAGAGAGGAGGGAGAGAAAAGGAGGAGAGAGAGAGTAAGACAGAGAGAGAGAGATACAGAGAGAGACAGAAAGAGAGAGGAGGAGACACAGAGAGAGAGAGAGAAAGAGAGAGACACAGAGAGAGACACCAGAGAGGACACAGAGAGAGAGACAGAGACACAGAGAGACAGAGAGAGAGAGGAGGGAGAGAAAAGGAGAGAGAGAGAGTAAGACAGAGAGAGAGAGAGAGGAGGGAGAGAGAAGGAGGGAGAGAAAGAGAGAGGAGGGAGAGAGAAAGAGAGAGAGAGTGTGGAGGGACAGACAGAGTTAGAGAGAGAGAGAGAGAGAGAGAGAGAGAGAGAGAGAGATGGTGTTAAACTGAGGGCGGGGGAGCAGGTCACAAACACACTAATCATTAACCAGGCCTATTGGAGTGGTGGTCACTCCATGACATCATACTCCTGCCCTCTGCCAACCAATCATCTGCTCCATATGGCAGACTGACATTATCAGACACTGACCTGTCGGCAGTCAGATCCTTCTCTTTCTTCTTCTTCTTACTGCCCTTCTTTCCTTTCTTCTTTTTCTACAATGGAGACATATGACTAAGCAGTGGAGGCTGGTAGGAGGAGCTATAGGAAGACGGGCTCAGTGTAATGGCTGGGATGGAATCAATGTACCAGAGTCAAACATGTGGTTTCCATATATTTGATCCGGTTCCATTTAATCCATTCCAGACATTACAATGAGCTGATCCTCCTACAGCTCCTCCCACCAGCCTCCTCTGGAACTGAGGGTTCTTCCAAAACCACAACCAAGCTGGCAGAGCAGCCAAGGAATGTCCTACGAGATAGTCAGACATGCACAGAAGACAGCTGAAAACATTGAGATGAATCTAGCTCATAGCTCGACAGAAACGTCATACAGAGGGAACCTAAAACGAACACCATGGAAGATGTTGAGTTCAGAAAAAAACATCAGAAAGGAAAAACAGAGTCAGTCTTTGGGGATAACAACATGTTCCTGGTCTATAATAACACTCCTAGAGAGATGATCTTACACAACCTATGAAGCAAAATACATGTGTTGTTTCATTTAGTAAATACACCACCTCCCTGTTGCTATGAGAGGCTGTTCCTCTCACAGAAATATTTAAGAATTCCCCTCTCTTTCTTCAGGAATTTTGGACCACTGTGAAACTATGTTCAATCTAGCCTACAATGCTGGCAGCAAACCATAAATTAACACCTCTCAAAAACGAGCTATGATTATGTTGGATGGTTTAGGATTGACATTCTTTGTATACCACATTACTTTCATTTACAGTATGAACAAGACACAAACAAGCGATACATAGCCTATGATTCAATAATCAACACGCTCAGCTATTCTGGCTGAGGTAAATCACAAAATAATCTGCCAAAATGTCTTTGGAGACCCACATGAAAAAATACTAAGTATAAACTGGGTGGTTTGAGCCCTGATGCTGATTGGCCGA